>NW_008794161.1:264807-268041 GCF_000699145.1 Aptenodytes forsteri | reverse complement strand
CCCTCCCGCTCCTCCCGCGGCCGCGCTCTCCGCCGGCCGAGCCAAGCAGGGGATTTAATTGTGACCGACTAAAACACACCAGGTCACTTCAGTGCACTTTCATGACAAGAGCTTTTGCCTTTTGTACACGCGGTCGAGCTGAAACCAGGCAAGATCAAAGTTTAAGGGCTAGGGGGGGAAGCTGTCTAGTATTTCTCTTGCCCTGCAAATTGTAAAACACAGGAATCGTTGAAAAATGAATAAACAAAGACCGAGAGAGTCATTGACAGTCTCTCTCACAGGGGAATGTCTTGGCGAGTTTCTTTTTTGAAAAGATTTCTGCCATATTGTTAACTAACAAACTCACAACTGTGCGGTTGCTTCCACCTTTAAAATACATAGTTCCTCCTGTGGAATCATCTCTTCAACAATTGATTTCAACAGATGTTTGTAAAATGAAAATGTTTCCATACTCCAATGAGACAAACTTAACAGCAAAGGAACCGGGTAAGCTGTGAGAAAGCAATACACTTTTGTGGCTAAAAAGGCTTTTTTTTTTTTTAACTGTATGTACTGGCATTTTATTAAGTAATCTGTCTTTGAAAAAGTATATTTGTCTCTAAACTGTTGAATGATTTTAGTTTTAAAATTTCTTTTCCTTTCATTTCGTAACTACCTTCATACCAAATCCAACCCCAAAATACAACTTGCGTGCGTGTGAACTAGAATTTTACATTATACAAGAAAAAGGATATTAGCTATTTTTAAAAATAAACTAAACTTCCTTTGTATCTATTCTTGGGCTTGGGAGTTGGTTCTGATTTGGATATTTTCTCCATATATGTATGCACATGTGTGCATAGCCCCCCACGCACAAATATTGAACCCAAGTTGTAAATGCTGGATCTGGGTACTAATGGGTGGGGACTTGGAGCAGTGGATCTCTGGCAGTGTTTTTGGAGATGGGAGAGAAGGGCAGTGGGCTGTGAAATCACACATTCCTGTCCAATGGAGCTGAAATAATGGTATTGTTCTCTGGAAAAGAGGTTGCTTTTCTCTTCTCCATTCTTCCCCTGATCTGCAGGGACCTGATTGTGCAGTTAATCAGCAAAAAAGCGTTTGATGTAAGGCAGGGCGTGAATTCAAAAGGGCCAGGGGGGATTCAAGAGGGATTCTTCTGTCTGTTAGAAAATGTTTTTCTGATTTCAAAATGGTAGACATTTGAAAAGCTGCACTGGTCTCTCTTCAGAGATCCGAGTTTGTAGTAGGTACCAGCACTAATTATATCGCTTCCTTTGTGGGTTTGACACTTTACTGCTGGAAAAAAAGTAGATATCTTACAGCAAAAAGAAAGATGTCCTTCCTGGAGCAAAGGTGAGCCCCTATATCCCTGCAGTTAATTCCTTCAGCTTGCTATCAGTCGCCAGAGAGTCTCCTTATGACTGCCTTGCTAAATGTTTAGCATTGCACGATTCAGAGTAAAATAAAGCCCGTGGGGAGCAGGTAAGAACTAAGTTGGTTTTGTAGCTCTTTTTGGTGACCTGTGTCCTGAGCATGACATCCACCTCCCCGAACCTTTAAACATAGAAGCTTTCCTGTCCCACACTGACTTGTCCGTAAATCTTTCCTTGCCAGCCTTGTCTTGAATGCCAAGAATATTTGAAGCATGTTTCTTATTTCAGTGTGGTCATTTCCCAAACTTTTTAACAAAATGCTTTCTGCTGATTTCTGCTGTTGTATATACACATCATCCTGCTATCTTTCCTATGCACAGTGTCTATACGTATGTAAATATGTAAATTCATTGCTATCCCTTTACTTAATATATTATTATAGCTACACAGGAAATGACACATCCTAGAGAAAGGCAACTGCCTTGGATGTTTACGTGAAAAATGTGTAACTTTACAGCAAGCTCCGAACCGGTTTGTCAGTTTAATTTTGGCCAAACTGCAAATAAAGTTAATGAAAGTTCCCCATTGCCAGCCCTTGGTCCCCAGCCCCAGATCTGTCGCTGCGTACCACAGCCCTTTCCATGGGGCTCCTTCCTGCTCTGCGAAAGGAGGATTGCTCTGCTGTAATGCCGGATTGATTGATTTAATTTTTGTGTTTCAGGGCTGGGGGACATTGGGGAGTTCTGTGGATTTTTTTTTTGGTGGCGTTTTGCTGCAAATGTGCAGTTGTGCTCTCCCCTCCCTTTGGAAAGGAAGGCTGAGAAGAGACATGTGTTCCGCTGTTAGTTTGCTTTAAAGAAGGGCTCTTTGCAAACGTCCAATGCTGGAGAAGAATGGCGTTTTTATCATTTTTAAACATCAAGGAGGGGAGGGAGAAAAGCTGATTTTTTTTTTTTTTTTTCCCCTCCAGATCTTGGGGTGTTTTTGCAGTGTAACTCAATCTGATGTCACTGGGGGTGGAGTCTCCGCCGCGTTTGCTTAAACTGGAGCTGCCTCAGTTCAAGGCCTTGTGGCTGAAAGTTCTTAAATCTGTGGCAGACAGGCATGACTATTCCTTAATGAGACCCCCGCTGCAGTAACGCGTTTTTTATTTTAATCAGCTTCTTAATGCTATTAATTACGATTTCTTTAATAACACTCTTCCCATCTGCAAGGTTAACGTCCCACACGAGCAGCACAGTAACACGCTTCACCGTTATCGTCTGTGTGAAAACACATGTACAAACTCATATAAAACCTTCTTAATTAGGTCTTGAACGTACATATGCTTTGTGAATGTGTGTGACAGACAGAAACAAAGAGAAAAGAGGAGGGCAAGAAAAATTTCACAGAAGTTTCCAAATATATTTACAGAGGCTGTTATAAATTAACTTTAAAATCCATCCTTGTGGAAGATTGCTACATTTAGGAAGGATAGATTTGATTTTTGTGTTTTGTCTTTCATTCCCAGCTCCCTAGCTGCAAACATTTGTTCCTGTGGACAAAACTATAAGGCTGGATTCAAAACGAATTGATAAAATTCCATGGGAGACAGGAATGAATAGATTCATAAAATGTTCACAGGGCAGCATTGACTAGTAATGTTTAAACTTAAACAGATTGGACTTTTGGTTTGCCTCAACTTCAAAAAAATCACTACCACTCCTTCAGAGAGGCTGGAAATCAAAGCTCATCTAAAATGGTAACTCTCTTCTTATTCAGCATGGCTACCTTTATAATTTTCTTTTTTAACACACAAACTTGAAGTGGACCCTTTATTTAAGCACTGATTTGAATGATCCTAAAACTTGCCCCTAAAATA
>NW_008794161.1:261326-264394 GCF_000699145.1 Aptenodytes forsteri | reverse complement strand
GGCTCTGCTGCGCAAAAGCTGATGCACGATCCAGGACAGGCTGCCAAGGCCCGGGACAGGGACAGGTGACCTCTAGTTCAAAATCAAACTATTATTCAGCGATCGCCAAGCGCTGGCTCGTACCCACAACCTGCAGCGAACCGTGGTGCTGGCTGGGAGAGGCTCCGAGCCCCCTTCCCCGGGCAGCACAGCCCGCTTGCGCGGCACAACCACAACACAGAGCAGTCCCCTGGGACACTGTTGGTTTAATACCTGTCACCTTCATCTTCACCAGAAGCAGCCTGCTGAGCTCTCATTCTGTTCTGTCTTACTCCAGCTTTAATGAGAAAGGTCATTCCCGGAGGCTTTCCACTTGTTCGGCTCCCCAGGGACTGGTATCTGCAGGACTGCAGCATTCCTCTCACCCTGGTTCTGCCCTTGCTCATTTGGCAGGTCCAGGGAAGCAGCGGCTGATCTACCTGTGCATTGACATCTGTTTTCCAAGCAACATTTGTGTGTCTATCTGCTTCTATTACCTCCCTGAGTAAGTCCTGTGGCCGCCCTCTCGCTGCTCTACATACTTGAACTGGATTCCTGAAAAGCCTCTGATTTCGACAAGGAAGGTAACATCTACAACATCCCCCAAAAGCTTCCTGCTGATTTCATGCTGCAGTTCAGGAGAGAGTAGAAAAATACCAGGACTCCGCTCAGCACTGTCAGTGCAGACACTTTATTTGCAGCTGTGCTCCAGGGCTGCATCGTGTACGTAGGTATTAGGAGATCCAGGCCTAGAGGAATCACGTGGAGTAGCTAGTGTTTTACGGCTACATGCCCTGCTCAACACAAGGTTATTAAATTTGTTGGGGGTGGTTGGCTTTATAAGAGCGCAGCTCTCCAAGTAAGTCTGTGAAATACACTTTGAATAAAGGGATTGCAAAACAAGGAAGCAGCTGCCTTTCCGCTCTTTGCTCAGCCTCTTCCATCATTTAGAAAAGCTGATTTTTTTTTTTTTTTTTCCCCTCCAGATCTTGGGGTGTTTTTGCAGTGTAACTCAATCTGATGTCACTGGGGGTGGAGTCTCCGCCGCGTTTGCTTAAACTGGAGCTGCCTCAGTTCAAGGCCTTGTGGCTGAAAGTTCTTAAATCTGTGGCAGACAGGCATGACTATTCCTTAATGAGACCCCCGCTGCAGTAACGCGTTTTTTATTTTAATCAGCTTCTTAATGCTATTAATTACGATTTCTTTAATAACACTCTTCCCATCTGCAAGGTTAACGTCCCACACGAGCAGCACAGTAACACGCTTCACCGTTATCGTCTGTGTGAAAACACATGTACAAACTCATATAAAACCTTCTTAATTAGGTCTTGAACGTACATATGCTTTGTGAATGTGTGTGACAGACAGAAACAAAGAGAAAAGAGGAGGGCAAGAAAAATTTCACAGAAGTTTCCAAATATATTTACAGAGGCTGTTATAAATTAACTTTAAAATCCATCCTTGTGGAAGATTGCTACATTTAGGAAGGATAGATTTGATTTTTGTGTTTTGTCTTTCATTCCCAGCTCCCTAGCTGCAAACATTTGTTCCTGTGGACAAAACTATAAGGCTGGATTCAAAACGAATTGATAAAATTCCATGGGAGACAGGAATGAATAGATTCATAAAATGTTCACAGGGCAGCATTGACTAGTAATGTTTAAACTTAAACAGATTGGACTTTTGGTTTGCCTCAACTTCAAAAAAATCACTACCACTCCTTCAGAGAGGCTGGAAATCAAAGCTCATCTAAAATGGTAACTCTCTTCTTATTCAGCATGGCTACCTTTATAATTTTCTTTTTTAACACACAAACTTGAAGTGGACCCTTTATTTAAGCACTGATTTGAATGATCCTAAAACTTGCCCCTAAAATATGTGAGATTTCACCCCCCCCATATTTTTACCCAAGTAGTTTACGAAATTTTATTTGAGATTTCACCGTCCCCATATTTTTACCCAAGTAGTTTACGAAAAAGTTTTATTTGAATGGGCTTTGATTCAGACACACGAGAATAAAACAGTTTAAAATTACTCTATGTATGTGTATCTCTATCCACAGATATGTGTCTACATATCACTGAAATTCAGATTGTTCTTCATTTTTTCCCATATTTTTATAGTTCTTCAACAAATGCAGCTTGTTAAAGGATTTTTAAAATGAAAAAATACAAACAAAAGCACTATTCACAACAAAAAGGCATCATCTGAAACGTTTTAGTAATTTAAAAGCTGTCAGAAACGATTTCTAAAAGTCTAAAATGCACCCAAACTCACCCCCCCAACCACATCTTTATTTAGACCGAACAATCGTTTTAATGTGATAAAAGTGCAACATTTTCTTAAGGACATTTTCCTATCTGCAGGATTGAAAATAAGAAAGAGAGAAATCTCCTCGTTCCTTTCGCTAAAGATAAATAATCTTAATCATTTCCTAGCTAGCAGATGGCCAAAAATACCTCACGTGTTTCCATAAACATATCGAATCGATAGCTTCAAAAGTGATTGAATGTAACCAAAATGCAGTCAGCCCAAAGAGCTCAAACCTCTGCTGATCAAACCTCTACAAAGCAGGCTCTTGTGCTCGGTTTGACAGTGTCCGAGAGGGAGGGGAACATGAATGAGAAAAACAGTCACTAAATGCAAGTTATGAATGAGGGATTGGATGGGAGGGGAAAAAAAAAAAAAAAAGAAAAAGTGGAGAGACATAGCTAATGCAAAAATCAGTTTAATTCCATAGGTTTTACACTGATGTGATTTTTCCCTCGGATCCCATCGCGTCTGCGGACTCGTAGTTAAAAACATCCCCAGCCCAAACCCCAACAAACATCCTCGCTACAGGAAAGAGGGGTATTGTGCTTGTTGGCTCACATTTTCTTCTCCCCCCCTCTTTACTCGTCCCCCATCTCTCCCCCCTCCCTCTTTTGTAAATCAGAACGAGGAGGTTTTATAGTGAGTCTAATTCTCACTCCCTCCATTTCCTTCCTTTCTGCATTTTTTATCCCCCTTCCCCCCCGCCCCTCCCCTGCCTGCAGCCCTGGTATTGATTA
>NW_008794161.1:242013-261062 GCF_000699145.1 Aptenodytes forsteri | reverse complement strand
GGGCGTGGGGAAAAGCGGTAAAACAAAACGCCGCCGACCCAAACGTGGGGATGTTTCATCAGAGGGATGCAGCCCCCGCGGCTGCGGGGGGAGCGGGAAGGAGCGAGGGGAAGAAAAACCCCGAGCACCGAAATAGTTAACGGCCCCTGGATGCATTGATTAGTATTGATGGCTTTGGTAGTTTTAATGGATTTGTTGTTTGTGGGAGGTGGGGAGCTTTTGCCTTGCTTTGAATTCTAACCCCCTGGCTGGGAGCTTGCTCCTAATTGCATGCACAGCATTCCTTCGGAGTGGGTGGTATCACCTTTTACTGCTGCTCCCTTCCACAGGGAAGGCCTGTAAAAAATCCCTTTCATGTGCCCGAAAATCAATACCCAGGGCTCTGGATGGCTGCTGTAAAAACAAAACAAAATCCTGTCCCTCCCCCGCCAAAAAATAATAATATATATATAGGGAGAGAGGGGGGGGGAAAGAGCCCCGTAAGAGCAACCCCCTCCCTGCAGACAAACGCGAGGGGCAGTTGGCTCCTCTTTGCCAACCCGGGGCCAAGGCGGTTCCGGGCCGGTGTGGAAAGAGCCCCTATTTTTACAGCTGCTGGGGGCACTTTTGGAGGGGGCTGCAGTTGGGAGCTGGAGGTTTCAGTCTGGTTCTGGTCAATAAAAATGGACGTGGCTTGAAAATGCCTGCTCCAGTGGCAGGGAGGATGGAGGGTCAGGAGCAGTGCTTAAAAGGTTAAAAACAACTGGGTGAGTGGGAAGTTGTAGAGTTATGGGTGGAGTTACCCACACTTTTAAAAAAAGCACATCAGAGTAAACAAATTCATCTTTCAGTTAGTGTCAGGAGGAAGGTAAGAGTGCAAGGGTGCTGTGCCTTGCTGTGTCCAGCACCGGGCTTTTGGAAATAAAAAAATGAGACATTTTACTAGGAACCTATTAAACCAAGTTTATTTTTCATTCTGCCCCCAAACCATGCAAAAATGATACCAGTCTAACTTAGAACTGAACTTCATGTTCGCTTCTCTCTCTGCTGGATCTTAATTTCTTTAGCGCTGAGGGGAGAGGGAGCGATTGTTAAGCGTTTAAAAATCTATGCAAAATAAATCAATGTGTTTCTGCCATCTACATTTCAATTCAATAACATCGTTTTCATAGAGCTATTTCATTAGTATGGAATAACTCACCTGTAAGTAATTACAGCTGACTTGCTTTCTAGCAGAGACCAATACAAGTCCAGAAAGGGGATAAAGGTTAGCTCAAAGAAATACTGCAGAGGTTTGGCATGGGTATAAAAGCGAATAGCTATGTTCTCTCCTTAGAAAGCAAGTAATTCTTAGTCATCATTTAAAAGAAAATTCATAGCTGTGCCTTGAAGCTTCATTTCAATCTAAAATGTAAAAACAAAACCCAACTTGAAAGTGTTCCACCAGTACAATGTAATGTCACTGCATCGAACAGAAAAAAACTCCAAACCAACAAACAACCCAAAGTTCCTATAATAATTGTTTGAGAAATCCACCTTTCTCAGATTTCACATAGGCTTAAACAGTCAAATAGTTTGTTTCATATTTGTTATTGTAATTCTGCTTCTTGTTGAAATTGTGTGTTGGCACCGAGTTACATTTGTTTGAAATTAGTTTATCAGTGTAACACTAACTTAAGAATGAGTTTACTGGTTCAAAAGTGCACTACTTTGAATGAGATAATTTAAGTGGCACTGTACATGGAAAAAAAACCACAAGGAGTATTTTAAATTATTTTTTTCTATCTAATACTCACTATTAAAATTAAAGAGCATGTCTTTATAGATAGTTTAGTGTAAAATTTTATTTAAATCATAGTTCAAATGCTTCCTAATTTTATTTAATGATTTTTGTTCAGAGCAAACTGCCCAAACATTTTGTATTAATTCATACTAATATGTAACACTTATTTCTAGCTTGTCCAGAATATGCAATAGGAAGGTTTCCGGGACATTTTCTTTTTAGAGAGCCCCAGGTTTCTTAGTAACAAACAAAATTTTAAATAGAATCTTTTTCAGGATTAGCTAATTTCAGGAAGTTCATCCTTTCACCGTTGTACAAGCTTTTGTATGTACATTTTAAAACAAAATATTTACAAAATAAAATGCCTTCCTAAAATACCTAGGATGTGCTCATCCCCAAAATTCTGTGGATTTGTACTTTAAACTTTTCTGGAACAAAAGTAAAAGGGTCATTTTGCTGTACCAAACAATTAAAATGTGCTTTCAGATAGGCAGGGAGAGGAGACAGTTGTGCTGTGAAAGATCTGAAGCATGTTTTTAGGAGTGCTCTACAGAGACAAAACCTATACTTGAAAGTATTTCAGGATCTCACTCATTGTTTTAGTGTCAAGAAGAACATTCAGGCTATTTTTTTTTAAATAAAGACAATCCACAAAACTTAATCAGAAGCAAAACCTGGGATTCAGTTCTTTCCTTCTTTCCAAATCTGTTTCTTAGTTTTTTCCCAAATAGTTAAAAAAAAAAAAATCCAACTTACAACAAACTAAAGTGTACAACCTGCAGTTCAGAGTGCATGAAAAAAGGATAGTTATTTCCTTCACTCCCTGAATTCACCTTAACAAACAATTTTGGAATTTCATTTGTTTGAAATCTACAGCATATTTATCTCCCAGACATTTTAGTGCACTAATCTGCCTGACATTCAAGAAAAGTAACTGAAGAAAAAACCCACCTCTTTACCCCCACAGCAGAGTTACCAATTAATATGATTCTGTTAGCCCTGACCAAACTGGAGGAATCAGCAGGGTATTATGGGAGATTTATCTAAGGGTCACGTCTCACTTCTGAGTTAAGAATTTAATATGAAAATAAATCATTATAAAGGTTTTCTCTTTCTTATGGTATCTGTAAAATCTGTGCTAAACATGAAGATAGTTGTGTGTTTGTTGAGGTATGAGTGCAGTCTCTGGGCAGGGTTAGCAGAGCTATTTGTTTCTCTGCTAAATGTTGAAAACAGCCTTTCCTTTTTTAACTCTAAAATCCCACCAGTAAACACTTGTGCAGATGCAGTTGGTATATTTTAAAGGAGCTGATCTGTACAAATGGAATTATGAAATTATTGTTTGATTATCAAACAAACGGTTTAGTTCAAAAGGCTTGTGAAGCTTCAGCTTAAATTTGGGGGTTTTAGAGGGGTGCACATGTGGCTGTGCTCTTAGTTTGACTATCTCATAAACTGTCTTTTCAAAATGAAATAGAAAACTGCAGAAAGAAGTGCTCACAGTTTTGCTTGGCATGGCTACTGAGTTGCATACTAGAAATGAATTGAAAACTCATTTCCATTGCTTTTAGCTGTTAACCAATATAACTTTGTTTTAAGCTTGCAGCCTTAGTGAATGCTTCCAAAGTTAAATTTAATCTTTGTATTGCCCACTAGCACCAGTGAGGCTTAATTTTAAACAACATTTATTAAAAACTTTGTTTCAAGATTAATTTCCCCTTACCTTAAAACTTGTGTGGTTCGCTTTTCTCACAAATCCAAAACAATTAATATTGACATTTTGTTAAATTATTTTCTCTCAAGCCAAATGCCAATTATTCAAGTCCATCAAGGATTAGTGGTTCAACTACATTTAAAATATCACTTGTTAGTTCATATCCAGTTTCCAGGCACTGCTGGTTAACCGAGCAGAGCACCTACCTTTAACTATAATCTAATATTCCTCATCACTTATAATGAAAGATACTGTACTAGTTAAGCAAGACTTTGTTGGCACAAGAGGAAAATGAAAATAAATGTATTAACAAGCCCTGAAAAATAATCTTTGCAATTACAGAACTTCTTTGGTTAATATCTCACACACATTGTGCATTTAACCACAGGAAAGTGGCGGGTGCTTAAGGTGTAAAAGACCCTTTAGAAATATTTCAGTCAACACTGCTAGCTCTTGAGCATGTTTATGTATGCCTTTCATGTCAATGGGGGAAAAATAGCAATGAAATTTTGGTGTTTGTACACCTAGAAGCTGGGAAGTCCTGGTTAAATATACCAGTCTGTAGCTGGGAACATTTATGTGAGAACGAGAGCTTCTTCATCCTAATTGAAATCTGTACCTGGAAAATAACAGCCCACAAGAAGAACTAATTTTTCAATGAGAGCTCAAACCTGTTAGGAGCCTGTGACCAAACCCAGGACAAATTCAGATATGGTTCACTATAAACACTCTCTTACAGAATAGGAGCTTTTTCTGTTGGTGAAGTTGGAATTTAGATTGTAGAAGTCATCTGTTAAGATCAAACAGATAACAGTGTCTTTTCAAAACATTTAAAAATATTCCTTATCCACAGTGTTATCTTTGTGACTAAATGATTTTAGTAAATGCTGCAGGGAATATGACATTAGCTAACAGAGTGCAAAGGATCCCCGTTTGTCTCAATCCTCTGAGTATTCCTCGTAGTGGACTGAGTCCACATTTAAAACATTCAAATGCATTTCCCCAAATGACATCAAAGACTGTTTAAATCAATATTTGGATGATCAGGGAGCAAATGTTTGAATTTGGAAAGGAAGGGGCAAATGTAGCCTGTGCATGGTTGCTGTAGCACATCACACATGTTTTGAGGTGGGCAAATGTTGTCGCATGGCAAAGCTGCTGTAGGAAGGCAAGAAAAGGACCGCTATTCAAGTGGTCGGAGGATGTTTGAAGGATTCCCTGACTGGGCAATTCCACTAGGCAGAGAAAAATTGGGAGGAATTAACAATGCCATCAAGGAAGGGTTGGTTTTTGTGTGGACAACATTAACAGGGAACTAGAGAAAAATGCAAGTGACTGCAGGGCAGAATCAGTTCACTAATTCTTCCAAATACTTGATTTAATATTACCGATGAAGAGGAAGACTTGCACTTTGTGGCAGAAACCAGAGACAGCACAGTTTTTTGACCTAAGCTTAGAAGGAAGCTAATTTGGTGCTGTGAACACCACTAAAATCCTTTAAAAATTCAAGAATTTAAGAGAAAAATTGCTCTGTTGAGACCTGGCAATGGAAACTTCAGGCATCATCATGTTTCAGCTCAGACAGTTTTTCTCTTTCCCATGTAAAAAATTAAGAGAAGAAAGGTGTAGATCAACGGTGATTTAAAAAAAACCAAACACACAGTGAGAACACCTTGATAATATTTAAAATGAACTATTAAGGTTTCTTCCAAGTATGCATATAAGCTTTGTCTAACAGGGGCAGACTCAAATACAGTATGAAGTTTGTCTACTGCTCTTACCTGGCTCGTGGCAGACCTATCTTGTTTTCAGTACAACTTTCAGAAGTCACCGGCATCCTAAAATTGCTATTCATTAGCCTGCTGGAAAAAAGTAACCAGCTTTTCTCTGCTGCTCATACAGAGTATGTGCGCTCTCTACTTCACTATTTCTCATTTGAATTAAATATTTCATTAAAAGATATCATCAAAAGAAATCCCTAAAAACTTTAGGCTCGTTATGTGACAGGGTATTTGTTTTTATTAAGGGTATGTTAAACTATCCTGATCCAAATAACAATCAAGATAACATCTCTTTAAGCTACATTAATTCAGACTCTTAAAGGCCAACAAGTATATGGCAAAGTGTACAAATTAATATGCTAAAGGATGTTGCGCACTTAAACCACACTTTGAAACAACAGACCATTCCAAAGAGATCGTACGCTCTCGTCTCATTTAACTGAAATTAATCAAAATTTAAAAAATTCTCAAAATGTCAAAAGTGATTGTAAAAAAACAATGTGCATTGCAAACCCCACCACCTAAACAGCCATTATGTTTAAAGGAAATCTGTGATCTGCAACCAATTAGGAGCAAAATGGTTGTAAAATATTTAATTTGTGAGTAGCATTTTAAATTCAGTAACAGCTATAACAAAATGGGTAAGTAAATGACATTAATCACTCCTGATACTAAATTATCCCTATTTTGCTTCTAAGACAGGAATCAGACCGGGTGATGTTTTCTATTAGTTAAATACATCCATAACCCAATGAAAGCCTAGGAGGCCATTTAACTAATGGGGATTCCAACATCCTTGTTGTTCCTTTATTTTGTGTACTTTTTAAAGGTCATATAACTGTTTTAAAGAGTCACCCCTTGATTTTTCAGCAGAGGTAGTGAGCATTATTTTCCTGATAAGAGCTGTTTCAGACAGGTAGAGCAATGTTTCCTGCAGTGAAGACTAAACACCAAGCTCATTTGAAATGATTTTAACAACTTCATGGCCTAAAGGAAAATACTGCTCTCCAGCCCACAAGACCATTTTTTTTTCTTGTTGGTTTTGTTTCAAAGAAGAGAATTTTTGGAGCGTTATACTAAATAAAGCAATAAAATGCGAGTGGTTATTTTCCACAGTTGAGCTATTGTTTCATTCAAAATGTGGTATCTTGTTTGTTTTTAATAAATTAATGGCAAGTGCAGCAAGTGGGTGCAAGCGCTTAACTCCTCCATCCCAAAACGCTCCTGCATGGTGTGTCCTGCGTGGTCTAACAGCCAGAGACGTACGGTCTCACCCTCACCTATTTTCCCGTTTTTTACACCCTCTGGCTGTGCATTTCCATTTCTCATTTAATGAAACGTAAAACTGTATTTTTATATATATTTTAAAAAGAAAATAGACCTATTTTTACAGCCCATTTTAATTCACGAACATCTCAGATTAGATTCAGCTTCTCAAGATGAATTATTTCCTGCTTTTCTTTCTTGTAAATATCTGCCACCACCAACCACCTTCTGCAGATAAAACTTTACCAATTAGTCATTTACAGACATAAACTCACAAGGCAAAAAACAGCCTTTGCAGCCCTAGGCCTCTTTGATGATGATGATGTTTACAAATGCTTTCACTGCTGGGCTAGTAATGTGCACTTTGCCATTAGCTCTCTGAAACTGTTCGACACACAAAATGTGCCTTTCAGTAAGGCAGATGGTAAGAAAGATTGTTCCTTTCATTATATGCAGGACACTTATAAAATAAATAGTGGCTGGGGTGAACGTACCGATTTCTTCAGACTGAAAAAAGCTGTCTTGTTGTTCGAAATGTTTTCGCTGGCTGAACAGGTCACTCGCATAAATATCTGTCCTGGTGAGATTTCCACTATTCCTGCATTGCCACCGTGCTGCCCAGCAGCGGATCAGGTGGGGGCTTCTGGTGCCAGGTGCTGTACATGCTCATTGTAAGGCAACCCTTGTATGTGAGATGTGACTGAAATCCTTCCTTTCTCCACCGGTTTCTTCCCTTCCTAAGAAAATTTGCGGTTCCCTCCTTCTTTAGATGTCAAGTGCATCAGGACACATTGGTTCCTGACAGCACTGTTGTACACAACAGAACAAAAGTTCTACCTTTGATGGGGATACAGGAGCTAAAAACGGTTAAGTCAGGCAACAGAGACATGAATAATCTGCACTGCCTGAACAGAAGCAGAAGCGGGTTCCTGAACTGTGTGGCTTGCAGGAAGAGTAAGTAAGAGAAATGTCAGAGCCCAAATAGCTTGCACTGATTCAGGAGAAGAATAGCTCTTTCGATAAAGGAGAGAGTGGGCAAAGTTTGTACTGTACAAGCACCACAGGGGTTAGAGCCCTCTTATTGTTGCAAGCAGCCCAGCTAAAGAGCTAAGTGTCCATTTGGGGTCATACAGAAGAGAGCATGAGGTATGTCAGCTCTGCTCCTCTGTGCCAGGGTGCATACTCTGCACTCTGGTTTTCCTTCGATTGTTGGCTGGGACTGACCATTCCCACTCCTGGGAATGCTTTAAAACTCAGGCAAGGAGTTTATCCCAACACAACCAGGTTTTGCTTTACAGGTGACCAGGACAGCGCATCGATAGTAGGCAGCATGTATTGCTTCTCCTCTAAGTACCAGACACTTCTAGAAATGTGGAGGTTAGAAAGATGAATCAGCTGCCCTCTCCATTCGTTTCCCCACAATGCTCTCCTGTGGTCCACAGGATTACCTAAGCACCAGCTGAGTTTTGGGTTTGCTTGAATATCTACCAAAATATTTTAATAGCTAACTTTGCTATTTCAAGAAAGAGAAAGTAGCTAGAATAAATTGGATTAAGTCTTTAACCCTGTGGTGCAAAAACCTCTCTTTTATACTTCTAATCGTTAAATTAAAATGAAAGTCAGAGATTTAGTAATCAATTGTAAGAAAAGAATCAAAACTAGGGTGGGTAAGAGAGGAAAACAAATGCTCAGGAAGGAGGGATGGAAGCATTTCTTCCAGACCAGCCTAAAAACTTTCACACAATTACATGGAGAATAAAGACTTCAAATGTCTCCACAGAAGGAAGTAGCAGGTTTCTAAAACTGTTCTCCTAAGAAAGGGCAAGAACTTGGGTACTCCTTGGAGAGAAGCTTGGTTTGCCTTTTGCTGCGCTGGACAGCCATCATTGGCACCTTGGACCTGGGTCAGCTGGGTAGAGAGGTTCTGCAGGGGAATGTTCCCCCATCTCTTCCCCTGCCCCTCCATCCATCTCCCCATGGTAGAACATCCCTCTTGCAAGATGACAACTTGGTCGTGCACGATCATCCATGTTTTGATGCAAGAAGAGAAAATGCTCTGAGTTATACTGGATTCCTGTGAGTTTGTCACTAGGACATTTGCTTGCTTCTCAGAGGATAAAATCACAGACAAGCCTTACCCTGATCCGTCCCGTACTTATGTATTGCTGGGCAAAGCAAACATCTTGATTTCTACTCCTCATATCCATGCCATCTGGTTAGCTGTGTGTGGGGCATACAGCTCTCCACTCTGGAGAGAAAATGGGAGACGGAGCTGAAGTTTTCAGCGTGAATCTTGTAAACTGTCTCTTGGTCAACAGGAAAATAAATGAGAGGATCCTCAGAACATGGATCTGCTTAAATACATATTCTTAGCACATGGCACTGAGATTGCTAATGATCACAGTACCTTGATGCTTTCATAATCTGGCGTGTCCTTAGTCCAGGCTTCTTGGATTTCAGTTATATCCTTTTGTCTCATGTTTGCAGCTAATGCAGGACAGGAGTCCCGTGGCTGAATTCCCAGAGAAACCTGTCTCCAGAATTTGTCTGAGGCACTGGCTCCTCTGGTGAAAGTAACTGAGGGATTCTGGGTTCAGCCGAGGGCTGGACAAAAATGTGGTCCAGCCTATTTAATAACAGGTTTTCACTTGCCTTCCCTTGCTTTACATTGTTTCCTAAAACTTCATAGAAGTTAAACAATAAAACGTTTCATTGCCGTGTAGAGTCTGACACTGTCTCCGCTGATGTACATCTGTGCAGTGGGACTCTCAATCAGCACTGCTGCCGAGTCTCTGAGTACTACTGATAAGAATGACAGATATTTGCTACTCCTTGGGAGGATGCACGGAAGCTCCCACATGATTTCTGTGATATCCTGTCATCAGAGGAACATAGGCATGGCCACAGTACATCAAAAGAGTAATCTACCTAGGTTTGTCCCGAAACAAGATACTGATCTAATTTGATGTACTCATAGAAACTAGAGATGGGGAAACCTCTCTTAGTCCCTCTAGTTAAACTCCAGTGATTGCTGGGAGGTCCTCTGCACTGAGAGACAGAGATTGCTTTTAAGAAATCTCTCAGCAGCAGATGGGCATTATGAATAAAAAGCCAGCACTGCAGAAGCCAAGTTTCATTTCCCATACTCCGTATGGACTATCGGTAAGGTCAGATCTGGGAACTGACCGGATTTAGCAGTAACATCCAATGTAAAGGAGTTTCTATTTTACTATCTGTGTACCAGCTCAATGCTTTTCTGTGCAGTCTTGTTTTATACGCTGTGTTTAGAAATGGTTCATTTGTAATGTTTTAGGAAGACACAGAGTATCACTGTTTTCAACTCCTTGAACATGGAAGGCTGATTCATTTCTAATTTGGACACTTAATTAAGATTAAGAGATTGGAACGGTTTCCATCTGAAAGCAGTGAGACTTTTGCTGCTGACTTTGAATGCAGGTAGAATTACACTATTAGGCTGTGTTGGTGCAGTACGACAAGTGCACCAGAGTGCTAAAGAAATAGACTTTCCACTAAAGCCCAGAGCTGAGGTCTGGAGAGCTTCCAGTTCCTATACAGCCAACAGCATCTTCTGTTGAAATCATTGATGTGGATCAGTGTGAGGATTGAAACTCCATTTCTGGACACAAGCATACAGCTTTCATTGGCTCAGCTGGAGGCTGCGTGTGTGTCTCAAGGGAGAGTGTCTATTCAAAGGCACAGGACACTGTCCTCAGTGCTTGCTACAAGAGGATACTTTTTTGTGCCAAGACAGGAGACCAAGATATTGGTACCCTATTCCAGCTGGCCAGGGAAGGGCTCCCCAGGAACAAAAAAAAGGATAAAGAGGCTTAGATCATGCCCTGCCAACATGAAGACAGCACTCGCCAACTACAGACTCTTGCCACATTTCAGAGCAGTGTCTTGCTGTTCCCTGTGCTATCAAGCAGAGAAGAGACACCTTCCTCCCATTCCTCCGACAGAGGAAGAGGTCCACTCTTACTCCCTGCCACTGTTACCCCTTCAGACCAGAACAGGATTATTTCAGTTGAGGACAGCAAGGCAGCTGCCTGTGCATCCATCAGATGCACAACTCACAGAATTAAGTGCAGGGTGGGGTCAGCAGAGGGGTAGCCAGAGCTATACTGCTGCCCCAACAGGGCTGTGCTCTGGGAAGGGAGGAACTGAAGTTGCCCCTTGGCTCTGCCCCTGCAGAGAGCTGCATCGACAGGCAGGCAGGAGCTTCCCGGGACAGAGATCATTCATACAAGCCAGCCCAGGAGCAAGTACATAAAGATCCAAAAAATGGACCGCTCAGTGATTCCTTATATTGCCTTTTCTCTTTCCAGTAAGCAGTGTTGTGCCTTATCTTGCCCATGCTTTAGGATCATCTGGTGTTAGTGAGCTATCCATTACAGCAGGCAAAGCCCCTTAGCACTTGTCCAGCTGCACTGAGCCTCCCGTTATAGGAACTCCCTCCCCAGAAAGCCCTGCTGCACTGGGGGTTAGGTTTTAAGTTTGGCAGGTCTAGGGTACTTCACTCTTATTCTGAGTGACTGTTCCTTGCTGCACGTTCCTCTCTGTTTGCTGGTGAGTGAGTACCTTTAGCCTGTGTTATTTCTCTGTATTTCCTTTTTTCTTTTTTGAAGGCAATGTTTATCTCTTCATAAGCTGTTGTCGTCCAAGGCTCTCAAAATGTGTGGCACTCTGTAATAATACCTAATGCAGACACAATATTGCTAAGAGTAGCAGCCTGCAATTGTAAATCTCAAGGCATTTTATGAAGGTTATTGTTGTATCTGCTTTGCAAGTGTCATTGCTAAAGCAGAGGGAAGTTAAGTTGCCTGCCCTAGGACACACATCTCGTCTGTGACAGAACAAAGATTAGAGCACACTGATCTCAATTGCACTTGCTCTGTTTGCTCCCTTGGCCTTACTGTGTTGTGCTTATGCTACGTAGCACACAAACGGGGTCCTTGGAGTGAAGCAGGATTGCAGAACCCCTGACACCTACAGATGGGAGCTCTAGTTCATTCTCATTCAGAGTGGTGATGGGCACAAAGTTCAGGTATCCTTGCAAGGAAAGCCCTATGCTTTAGTCCTGAGAATTCATGCTTTGTGCCAAGTAGTTTTGTTTTCTCTGCTTTCTTCAAGTGTTCATTCTTGCAACTGTTAACATCACCATAGACCTTACTGCTGTAATTGCTCTGCTTCTTCCATGTGTTGCTCCAAATTCAGTTTTCAGATGACAGTGTGTGTCGGGTGAATGAGGAATGGTTGTACATGTGCAGGGTCTTGTTTTAAAATATCAGATGGCATAATGGTACCCAGCTGAAAACTAGCAGGACTTTATTGTGATTATTTGAGCATTTTCCTTTGAATGAAAGATTTTCCAAGCCCATCAGCACTTGTGAGCAGCAAGAGAAAATGATCAGATGACAATGTATGCTCAGTAAAACAGCTGCTCTTTCTATAGGCATGAGTCAAGGTCTGTTTTACTGCAAAATTTCATTGGAGTCAACTGGAATTTTGCCCGAGTAAGGTGCTTGAGATTTTTCTTCAAGTAACTTTACAGTTACTCAAGATGGAGAATGGGGAATCACGTGACATTCCTAACACAATATTATGTTTCCATTCTTGCTGCATGAACATACTTATCTGAAGATTAAGTAGATCTTGCACTTACAAAAGTGCATGATCATGCTGAATGCAGACAAAGACGTTGGAGCTGTTGTGTTATTGGAACTCCAGTTATTTATTCAACTGTCCACCATGGCAGGAGTTTTTCTGTTAAATATATAATTCCCCACTTTTTTTCTTAAACAAGAGAACCAGAGGGTGAAAGGGTTGAAGATTAAAATGTAAACAGCAAAATTTATTATAATTACAAGAGTGTTTCAAATTATTTCCTTAAACTGCAACATAATTTACCTCTAGTCAAGGTCTCTATTGGTGGTGAAAGAGGAAACTGCTTGACCTTGGGGTGACCTCTGGCCCCCGGGGGTCAGCGCCCGAGGAATGCGCAGATGTCACGGTTCATAAGCAAGGACAGAAACTCTCAGGTTTCCCAGGCAGAGAGGCGCCAGTTCGGGGATGGGGCCAACATGTGCACCTCCCTTTGAACCAGCCACTCATACCTGAAATCACACTGAAAGTGAGCACGCACTGGGCTGGAGACAGGAAAAGTCCAGAGCAGCCTGGGATGGAGGCTCGTTCCAGGAATGGGCAGAAGCAGCAGAATATAATGAAGGGAAACGTAAAATTTCACTGAAGTGGGCCAGTATCTGTGCTACCTCGTTAGTTGTACCCAAGGAATGCTGCAAACAAATGTGATCTGAACTACAGATCCACGTACAGTGCTTGGCAAGTATCATTTAGAGGAGCTTTGGCTGCAACCCACTGATGCAGCTTGTCGCTGTTGCAAAAGCAAATGTCCTATACTCTTAACAACGCAAAGAAAGGAGAGAGAAATGGAAGGATTTATTGCCCATACTATGTTAACAAAAACTGTGCATGGGCTGAATTAATGCAGTGCAAATTGCTGCTAGGACTTTTGTAATACCAGCAGAGATCCTCACAGCAACCCAGGTCTGGAGTCACTTGAGCTGCTGCTCGGATGCCTTCTCTCTCTGCCCTTCAAGAAAGCGATTCGCATTGCCAACCCATGTTCTTTGAACCAAAAAAAACCCCAAACAAAAACTTTCATGACTGAGACCAAAATAAAAAAAATATTTTAGAAAACTCTTCTTGATAAAAGCAAATGAATAAGGAAAGTTAGGCTAAAACAAATTGTGTGGTAAATATTAAGCTTAGGGAGAGAAAATTATACCAGCAATAATATTCAAAGAAGAAATGGGATGAGGGGGAAAACAAACACAAGGTTAATTTTAATATTAAAATCATACCTTATGTATCAAAATAAAATTTATATTCAAGGAAATTGTGAACCCAAGGGTTCCTTTCAACTATTTGCAGCCTGCAAACCACAAGTTGTGCTAAGCATGATCAAAGTACTTCACAATTAGTTTGGTTTTAAATCACTATAATTGTCAGCCTAGGTTGTAATCAGAGAAACATTGTTTTGAAGCAGCAGCAAACTTGCCCTGGTTGTAATCTGGGGAAAATTTGAGAAAAACACTGGGATCTGGTCAGTTAATGGCAGCACAGTGCTTGGGGACAGAGTTGTGTTAGACATGTTAAACATCAGAGATACTGTCCCGAGTTCACGAGACAGACAGCCTGCCCTCGTCCACTGGTGCAAAGACCTCTCAGACCGCTTCTTCTCTGGTCAGCTCCCTGCCTCGGTTTCTCTCTTGGGAAAAGCAGGCATGACATTGGAGACTCTTTATAAAGTGCAATTCATGAAGTGCTATAAAATACATGTTCTTGAGGTGATCCTGGAAGGTGCTTGCGTACGTTAGTTGTGGGGATGGTAGGAAGAGGCAGCTAGTGGAATGAGCGGCGCAGAATACTTGGATGGAGGAGACTGCAGGAGTGCCAAGAATGACTGCAATGCGAGTATGAGCCTGCTCGTGCATTGCTCTTTTAATAAAGCTGGCAGCGTGTTATCTGGAAGCTGCAATGGGTTTCATAATAGATTCCTTGGAAGTTTCAGGTTGGAGAGCTCTTCCACGGGCTTTGCCAACAACACAACAGAAAAGAGGATGAGCTCAAATGCTTTTGTAATTAGGAACAGAGTATTCCTTGCAATTAAAAATATCTTCCAGGAATACAGGAAATAAAGCCAGTCTTTGAAGGAATCATGCTTTCTAGACATTAAAAGTGTAAAGGTAGCTTTAATCTGGACTCTGCTATGGAGAAACTGAAGGAAATTTCCCCACTGGAAGCCTTGAAAAGGGAATTTGCTCAGCAGTACAAATGAATAAAACAACAAGGCTTTGTGCTTGAGGATCTCAAAGCGTTTTCTGCTCTGCACCAGGAAATGTAATACCTCCTGGGAGCTGTGCTAAATTGGAAACAGGGACCTTCTAAAAGCTAGCTCAACTCTGCTCTGGCTGAGCACAGCCATGCTTCCACCAGCGTTGGTGGAAAAGACAAGTGATGTTTTGACAACTTGAGTCTTCAGTCGTGACTTTTCTACAGGGATGCAGGAGATTAGCAGGCAACGTAGATTTAGTGAAGAAGCAGTTAAGAGAAGAGAATTAAATTTGCCACCTTGCATCCAGCCAAGCCAGAGGCTTTCCTTGGCCTCAGAACGACAGAAAAATCATCACCTCAGATGTTTCTTAACAGTGAATCTCCTTGCTTCTAAAAGAATGGGGGTAACGTTGGGGTGGCAGTGAGGGAATGCACCGGCTGAGGAGGCTCTGCTTTGGACTGGCAGTTTCCCCAGCTCTGTTTCAGAAGAAATGCAGAACTGAAGGAAGTTCAAACCCTGTTTTAGCTTGTATGAATCATCTCCTCTGCTTCTGTTTTCTTCTAGTCACTAAAGAGGCATTAGGGAAGAGATGACTGAACAGTAGCAAAGGGCGGGCAATGTCACTGTGAAAGTGGAGGGGAATAATTAGTGGAAGAGATGAGTACTGTAAGGAGCAACCGATACCTCAGCTTTTCATTGGGGGAAGGTAAACCACTTCCCAAGAACCCATTTGGGTCCAAGTGGCACTGAATGGAGAGAACCCCAGAGGTGGTTGCCAGAAAGGAGGTGATCGTAGCAAAGCAGAGGGGCTCATGGAGGAAGGTGTACCTGTATTGTGCTCTACTAGTTGAATGTAAATAGATTGTAGCTGTCTTTTTGGTCTACTTTTGCAAAATAACTTATTGCAACTATTTATTTAAAGAAATCACAATTAGAGCAAGTAAAGGAATGCTCAGGTGGTGTTGTGCACTGCCAGACCTCCTGGCAGCCCAGGTTTTATCCAAACCAGGTATGGCCACATGGTCATGGTCCTGCCAAATTAGCCAGAGCACTCGGCAGAGTTTTTGCTGGCTTTGCTATACGACATCTGGCGTGGCACCAAGAAAATGGCACAGACAGGTGATACCTGATCTGTCCTGTCAAACTGTTATGATTTAAGAATTCATAGATTGAGTTTATATCAAAGCAATGATTTTTATCTGCTTGTGGCTTTTTCTGAACCAATGTTAAAAACCTCCTAACTAGTTTCCACTGTATTACTGACTTACCTAAAGATTGAGTAGACCTTTTGACTCTGCTATCAATTTATGTGTTTGGAGGTACATCACATCGTCTCAGTTCTCTGTCACAGAGATGGTACGAGAGTGTACCAGCTAAGGTGTGATACTGTGACTCGTTACCACAGTGGTTTTATTTGTTTATTTTAATGTGGAGAAAAAGCCTGTTATGCTCTTGCACAATTTTGAGTATGCGCACTAACCAATGCAATTGTGAACGAGTCCCAGTAACACATCAGCGATGCATGTGTTTGTCTTCAGGCTCTGATCATACACCTTTTGTGACACACGCAGGCTAATGCACCCCTGTAAATTTGTCCTCGCATGACTCAGCCCACACCAGTCAATAAAAGATAGTCCATAAATCTGATGGGTGGGAGTAACGGAGTAATAAAGAAAGGGAGAAGAGGTGAACCAAGGCTGATGGTGGGATTTTTTCTGTTTGTTTGTTTCCCTTTTTCACGAGTGGGTGAGCATCAGAGGGAAAGAGGGACAGTCTTCGGGACATGGTGATAGAAAGATTCTCCCATTGACTGGTTTGACTCAGCAAACAAAATCCCTCCCCACATGGAGCCATGGAAAGCAGAGGGTGCAGAGGGAGAGAAGTGATAGTAAAGCTGCATCCAGCCCTCTAGCAGCAGCAAAAGCCAGATATGGAAATTGTTCCTTGAGCAGACAGGACCCAGAGTTGTTTCTTTAGTTTTCCTTTGGCTCTTCTAAGTTTTTCTTGCTGTCAGGAAGAGCTAGGTGAAAAGGGTGGGGAGAGGGGGGGATTTGTGCAGTTCTTCCACTTGAGTGTAGAGAACAGAGAGCAGAAGGTGCAGTGAGAAGCCTTTTAAAGTGGTTGTAGATGTGTGAGGTCTGATTCTGTTTTCAAAAATGTATCTGTTAGATGTAAGTGCATGGGAGGTCATTAGAGCTCTGCCGCCTTTCGGGGGGTGAGGCAGGAGGGAGCTGGGCTGCAGAACGGGCAGGCAGCAGCATCGTGCTGCCGGGAGCGAGAGCCACCGTGCGATCAGCAGCCTCTGGCAACAGGGACAAGAGGGGAAAGAGGCTGGTTTTTACTTTCCTCAGCTAATGTCATTGCTAGCCATGGCCAGACACTTAACGTTTAAAATCACACCAGTTGTTTGTGATTATGCTAAGGGTGACTCTGGAGATGAGTACAGCTAGCTGGCAGGGTTTTGAACATAGCAGTCCCTGTCTTTGGTGATCACCTAACATCTTGTTATTTACTGGATCTAAAAATAAAGTGTGTTTTCCCAGAGCAGAGAATCTAGCCTGTAGAGAAAGGCAGGTATTTCTAAATCACTTTTATGGTGATAGGTATCCCTGGTTCATCCAGTGACCCTCACTTCTTCCTTAACCCTCTTCAAGTCACCTCTTGCCTTGGATGGATGAGGACCGGGGGCTTGTCACGTAGATTTTTTTATTCAATAGGAAAACAAAAAATAAATTAGTAGCTGTGTGTAGATTTATTTCTGAGGGAGAGACAGATGTAACAGTCTGCATCATAATTTTCTGAGGTTATAGGAATAGATATCCTCTTGGACAAAAATAAATGGTCTGATATTCACCCTGCACAGACACAGTGTCTTGCCAATAATCATACTACTCACTAATTTTAAGATTCTTGTTGCATCTGAACTAATCCATGATAAGCCACAAGTGAAGACAAAAAGGGACAGATATGAAAGGAGAGATGTGATAGGGTCTCAATTTAAGGCTGGCCATGGACTGTATATGACATTCTTGTAAGTAAACTGACAGTGTCCAGGTTTATAATAGCTAAACTCCTCAGTTTCCTTTACATAAACATTTCACTCTAATGGAATATTATACCCAGGACCATACTTCAGCAGACATGCATGTATATGAATTGCATAAAGATAGACCAATAGATAAATAGATATCTGGATTTAATAAACACTCGCATTCTAACACTAATAGGCTGGTGAAATCTTACAGAGAGGGAGAGAGAGACTGAAGGAAAATACAAAATACTGTCAAGAGTTTACAGACTGGCACAACTGGAAGCACTCAGCATCAAAAGAATGAGGGGAGGGAAAGGCCAAGATGGAACAGGCAAATTCTACATTAATAATGTTCTCCCATCTTGTGGCAAGGGATGGTGAACGAGCCAGTGAGGTGGGTGCCTGCTATTTCTTCAGAGGTGAAATCACCATCATCATCATCCAAATCAAAGAGTTTCACTTGTGCACTGTGGAAATAGAAGGATTCAGATATGTTTTTCCAAAGTCAGGGGGTCTCTAAGAGTTTATTTTCCTTGAAAGTCAGGTAGGTGTTTTTGAAAATTTTATCTTTGACCTCTCTTGGAGGCAAGAATGCTTTTCCAGTAGGGAGAGATTTTCTTCTGGACAATCATTTTCCTGTGTACCCTTCTTGACATTTTCCCCACTATCATTCACCAAAAAAGGAGGGGGGTGGGGGGAAAGCCAAACTAAATCCTCCATTCCCTATCCCCTCCCAAACAAATATCTCTTCCAACTCTTGCTCTGGGAACCAAAATCCTATAACAATGGCAGCTCTCTACTGAACTTGTTGAAATTGTATCACTTGGCAGAATATGGTCCTGACGGCCAGCATGGAAAGCAGGAGGGTTCTATGTCCGAGAGCATATGTGGGACGGCTCAAATAAGTCCCTTCGGTTATTTCCCATGATTTCAGAATTCAAGGTAACTAGGTGAGAAGAAGGGAGAGCTTCCTGACAGTAAATGAGCAATGAATCAAACAAAAAAATATGGACTTAAACTGGGAAAATTAATTTCTAAGTTCCAGCTTGCCCGCTCTGGTCTGTCTTTTAAACTAACATTGTCTATTACCCAAGTAATGTCAACGCAGCTATTACCTCAGCCCAGTCACCCTTTTCTGCTCTGTTTTTACAGTGCCTGGGTTTATTTTAGTTCCCTTTATTTGGCTCCGTGCCATTTTGTTGGCTAACATTCACCTTGGCTGGACCAAGGAAGGGATGCTCATTGCTCCATCTGTGGTGTGCCCAGCGAAGCCCACTCTTCCCAAATGGCTCATGCCATTGACTCTGTCTGCCACCATGTCGACCCACTGTGTTTTGGGGAGCCAATGATTTCAGAAGCAAGCCTCTTTTTTAGCTGTCTTTAATTATTGTTCTGAGCTAGACTAAAGAAAAGATTTCCCTCCTTTGCAAAGAAAAAGCCATAAAATAAAGGGGGCTGCACAGCGGAAAGCAGCCAGGAGAAGAGCACAAGTGGAGCCTCCACACGCGTGCGGGCACCGCGTACTCTCCCACCAGGGATCTGGCAATCTTGCATGCATGAATTGCCTTGCAACGGCCACTCGGCTGTCATTCCTTCAGGCCCATTTACAAAACGCAAAA
>NW_008794161.1:233568-241810 GCF_000699145.1 Aptenodytes forsteri | reverse complement strand
CCCCGGCCACTCGGCTGTCATTCTGTCAGGCCCATTTACAAATCGCATAACAGGTTTAATTTTGAAATCTCTCTCCCCCCCCCTTATTTTTGCTGAAATGGATTTACAATGAAAGTATTTGAAAAGGAATAATTATCTATATGAGCAACAGCAACACAATGCCTGCAGCCTGCAGCGTGGGGGTCGGGCACGATCAGAAGAAACGAGTCTTAAGTCTGAGATCTGCTTTTATACATGTCTACATATTTACAAAGAGCTAGATATTTGTAAATACCTGTAAAATATCTGATGGATATGTATATGACATGATTTTAAATTGTGTGTGTATACATCAGACACGTGAAGCCTGATTTCAGCTTTTGTTTTTCTTGTGCTAGATGCCACATTTTAAAATAAGACTCCAACCATATGATTGTGTGCATTTTATATCTGAAGTGATATTCACCAAGAAATTGGTTACCAAAACCTCAGAAATGCTTTCCAGAGCAGTCCAGCTCAATTTATATTTTAAAAAGGGTGACCAGCTCACTCTCTGAAAGTGCAGGAGAGCCCGCCTTATGCAGTAGTGGACATGAAGCTGAAGCTTTTTCTATAGTCTCTGTCCATTTCTCTCAGTGAATTGAATCCAGTCAAAGGTCAAACTGGCCAGAGGCACTTTTATTGTCATGGTAACCATGACTTAATCAAACAATCCTGAGATTCCAGGTTTGTGGGAACAGGCAAAGATCTGAAGAGACTGGAATTAATCAATCAAAGGGGGCAGGGAAGAAAATCCTAAGATATATGACTTATCCTTCCAAATCTATTACTCTGTCCTTAAACACACAAGAATTATGCCTCGGACAAAGCCTCTTTTCAGACCAAATACCTCTGATTTTTGTTTTCTTGTCCTTTGCATCAAATTTCCTAACATACCTCTGTCCTACAGCAATCAAACCTCAGCCCAGATTTAACCAACAAGAGAGAAAGAGGGGAAACAACAATTTAGGAAAGATGAAGATTATTTCTTAAATAAAAGCTACTTAAAGGAAAAAAAAAAAAGAGGAAAAGGAAAACCAAGGAAAAATGCAATCAACCACCTTTGATTTGAAAACCTATTTGAGCTTGTTAGTAGTGACCTAATGCAGATCTACAGGCAGTAAATGCATTTTTAAGGTTGTTCTGCTTTCTGGCCAACTGCTGCATCTTCTTGGGATCCCAAGGCTGTGGGGCTTGCTCTTGTCTCAAGCACTGGAGTCATTCCGCAGTGCTGAGTTCATACAACCTCTGCTCTTTTCTGAGAGCCCGGCTGCTTAAAGACTGTTTTGAGGCATCTGGTGAGCGCTGGGTGTTGGTTAACCTGGAACTCAGATGGGGCTAAGGCTACTCTTTTATAAGGATATTTTTTGCATCTTTGTTTTTATTTGAGAAGCAATTTGCATATGTTTTACCTCCCATATTTTGCTTTTGAGTCGAATGGCTGCGTTTCTTGGTTGGAGGAAGAGGTAGACCTGTAGGCTCTGCTCCACCACCATACTAATGCAGGGAATGTCCTGTTTTTTTGGGGGACCTGACTGCAAGCTATGTCCATGTGCCATTAAACCCCCAAAATAATTCTTGCTTTGGCTTCTAATAAAGTTAATCTCTTACTTTGGCTTCCTCTGCCCAGAGAAATGATAAATAAAATAGTAAAATCATGGGGGTGTGACAGGAGTAGGAGGTAAGACAGGAGTAGGAAGGCTTTGCTAAAGTGTTGGTGGCAGTAGGTTTGACTTGTTATACTTGGTTAAGTGGAGGTATCACAAATTGTTTTCCAATTTTAGAGAAGAATTAGCTAGAAACCTGAATATGTTTGCTCTTTGAGGCTTTTCTGAAATCATGTGTCTGGTGGGTGGGATTGGTTGCAGAGTATGCATGCTCAGTTACATGCTTTGGGATATACAGTCATGGAAACATTGAAAAGCTGTTGGCTGCTATGCCATACTGGAAGCCTGGTTTTGTAATGGCATATAGAGATGTTCACCTTTCTGCCTTGCTCTCAAATGCAAGGCAGGCTGAGAAGCAGCCACCTATTGTCCAGTGACTACTCTGTCCTAGGGAGATTGCTGCTGAAATTTTGCTATATTCATGTTATATAAGGTATGCAGATAATTACTTGCAAACCCCAAACCTAACTATTTTAATGGCAATCAGAGCATGAAAAGAACCGATTGCTTCTTGTTCTTAATGTAGAGGTATCCTTACAACAAAATGTATCCTCTCAATGCTATCGTGGGTAATCTCAGCAAACAGACTCTAACGGTTGAATTGTCCAAGAAAACAAGCTCCTTTCTCACTGCCAGATGAGCGGGGGGTCACCTGCAAAGATAGTTGTTAGTAGTTGAAATATGCAGAAAAAATTGTATTATATAGAGCATAGCAGATGGGCAGAACTCCATGGAGTGCCAGGATACCGGCAGGACAGAAGAGAAATTACTGAAGCCTAAGCGTCAGACAGGGAAGGGGGAAATTAGTAGTGGAGGAGGTCTGGAAAGAATGAACACTGACCTGTGTTCAAGGAGGATGTGATCTTCAGGTGTAAGAAGAGAAAGGTCCCCTTTTGGCTTGGCTGTAAGGAGGCCACTGGTACCCCTAAGAGTGCTTGTGGAAAGGAGACATTTGAAGCCCCGTGAATGGAAAAGGGACTCAACATGGAAGAATAGCAAAGTGTTGAAAACAACAGGAAGGAGGAGGCAGAAGGCTGATCATGTCAAGAAAGACCCTTTTCCAAGATCTGTACATATAGGAGCAAACAAAGGAAATAGAAAATAACAGTGGAGATGAAATGAGAGAAAAGGACAGGGAGACCAAAAATGGGAATTAGGGGATTGGATGAGCAGCTACATGAGCAGAGAGAAAGTGACACTTCTGTCATGGGGGTAAGGCTTACTTAATGGCAGACCAAGAAAAAAATTTTAAGAGGAAGAAAGGCTGTACAGGGCCTGCTCTGAGGATGAACAGGGGCTGTAGTTAGAGATATTGGTATTAACAAAATTGAGGACAGTTTGATGTTTTTTGATAGAGAAAGGCTTTTATTAATTTCTTGTCCAGTGTCTCAAATAATCTTTAAAGGCCAGGGCAAAGAGCAGCACTGATAGAGATGATTTGCTGCCTCCTGCAGAAGTGCTGAGCACTCCTCCTATCAAAACTACTAGGAGCAGCAGGCACTCAGCACCACTGTGAAAGAAGCCTTAAATCCTCTTTGCTCCTAATCTGTTGATCTTCTCAGGACAAGACTGAGGAAATTGGTGAGACGAGGGACCATGGGCAGGTTATATGCAGAGCCAGCACTGCACATGACCTATGCTGAACTGAAATGCAAGTCTGTGAGGTAAAAGCCCCTGTAAAAACTCCTTCCCCTTTGCAAAAATACACTTCAAATTAGCTTTAACACTTAAGTACCATGGTTCCTGAATGCTACCTTTAAAGGTTAAAGCATTTAAACTATAGGAACAGCCAGGGGCAAAAAGAGGCCCATTTCAATTTGATATGTTGAGGTCCTGCAGAAAGCCAGACTGGGGGGTCTCGGAGCTCTTTGTGCTTTCCTTCCCTCCTGAACCTGAGATGGCTCTGAGGCCCAGGCTGGGCTGTGTTTCACTATCCTTCTTTCTTTCTCTCCCTGTGTTGTAGTAAATTAGCCATTTCCAAAGGGCTCAAGCAGGGGGGGAAATTCTCCATCCCCGACTTGCATGCTGCACAGGGCTGCTTTGCAGGAAGGAACTGAAAGTATATCAGGAAAGACTGGTGCATGAAGAGAAGATCTGCATTTTTCCTAAGGGTTCAAAGCTTTGCGGAGACAAGCAACATCCCTCTGCCACCATAAGCACTGCCAGGGACGGGTGGGACTGGCCCCAAGCAGCGCCACTGTCTTCTCAGGGGAAGCTCATTTGCCTTTCATGGTAGATCACAGGACACCTGCCTTCCCTGGAGGGATCAGGATCTCTCCCAGTACACTGTGATAGACAGCAGTTTTTTCCCATTTCCCAACCTTTATCTTGTCCCTGTTCTTTGAGCCAGGCGCAGGCCTGACTCTTACTGTTTTACACAGCATCTAGCCCTGCTCCCAGTCAGTCTGTTAGGTGTTACTGCAATACAAACAGCAGGACTGTCCTGGTGTACGATGAATGTTTAGCTTGCAGAGATATGAGAACACCCTGCGGACTTTACCCCACACTGTAATCGAAAGACTACTCCTTAGTTTACTCTAGCCTAAGCCTTTCTGCAAGCTGCTGCCTTTTACTGTATTATCTGGTATGATAGCAATGATATTAATAGCAGGAACCTTCCTTGCAAAGAACCAACTGCAGCTATAGCGCGGCTCCCATTGCACTCCTTGCCCGCACTGCTATCTCTCTGCACAAGAAAACACTTCCAGGTTTACTCCAGTGGTTACAATTAATGGAGATCTCCATCCATTTATCCTGCATCAGCATAAACAGTCCTATCTGTAGGTGGTGCCTGCTGTCAGCTCCCACCCTTTAAAATGATGCTGGAACTTCCTTGCACTCAGAGATGTGGGTGAAGGTCTCCAACACTTTCTAGGCAAGAGCAAGGCTGAAGGTGACTACTGGGGAACAGAAGTGTAAAATCTTTCTGGGAGCCATGCCACAGAGTGGTCTTCTACCATTGTGCTTCCCTCTTTTAAAGAGATCTCTTTAAAAACCTTTACAAATATATGGAGAGATTTGCAAGCGATCATTTAAGGGATCAGGAAAGTCCAACTACTTGATAAAGTTCTTTTACTTTTAGTAAAAGAATGTTAATACTGGAAAGCTGCCATGTGCTCTTACAGGCTTGTCCTTACAAAGAGATGTCTTAGAATAGCTACTTTTCAGGAACGAAGAATAGCTGTGTCTGACCAGGAAAGCTTTCTGAGGGTCTCTTCCAAGGCTTGCTTTTTTTCATGGGAGCAGATAAAGCTCTGAGAGCCACTTCTCTGTTATCATGATAGACCTCACTCCTACTGTCACAGCTGTGCACAGCTACGTGGGCAGGCTTCAGTCCTTTATAGGGTAGGTGAGTAACTCTGGTGGTAAGAAGTCTGAATAATGCTGACTGTTGAGTGCTTAATAACATACTTTCTGGAATAAATTTTTCTGGGGGATATGTTACCTGCACCAAGCAGCCTGAAAACTGCGCGAATACCTTAAGAAACTTATTGTCCAAGTACTTGGAAGAGACTGCTCCGAGTCCTACCAGATGAGTTTCATCATATTCTCTAGTAGATATTCAGTATCTCCGTTATGCTCTCTGTGCAGCCTGGGACTGTGGCTTTGCCAGGGAACTCTGAATTCCACAAGTTTCTGCTTCCACGTTATTAAGCTCCAATGTGACGTTTCTCAATAGCATCGTTCAGAACAAGATCATACTGAGATATACTCACTTCTTTGTCAGTCTTCATCTGATTTACAAAATAGTTCTAAATCATCACAAATTTTGATATATAGCATTGAACTATCTCTCCAAATAGATCCTACAAAAGTCTATTACAGACTTTTCATCAGATGTATGAAGGCATAGAAGCAACATGTGAAGATGATTGGAAAACTTTGGCATGGAGGCATTTTTTTCCAAATAATGATGTGCAGAATCTTTTGTTATGAATCTTGAACTCCCTGAGGAAGGACTAAGTGGATATGTCCAAGATGTTTTGCCAACTGATGTAAGGAGAAAGCTCTAAAAGTTAGTTCCAAAACTTTTGTGTGTGAAGGTTGGGGCGGAAAGCACCTGACTCAGTTCAATCAGAGGAAAATGTCCGATAGCTAAACATAAATCAATTCTTCCTCTAAAAAAAACCAAACCAAAACTAATTCTACCTCCCTGCATTTTTATTACCAAAAAAATCCTTCCAAGCTCATGAAAAGAGAATTATACTGCTAAACGAAGCCTAGAGTCTTATTCTGACCTCACTTTACAACAGCATGTGAATATGAATTTCAGTAGAAGTTGATGAATTTACACCCCTTAGTGTCCACTTGCAGGGTATGCAAGTATTGAATCAGAGCCCCAGCGGTGCAAGACATGCAGGCAGGAAGCTGCATCAAGCTGCTTTTGAGGAAATCACACTTTTCAGATAAATATCAGTCAGCTGCAAACATTTTTCTCTCCAGGATGTGTGTGCTTTTTGAATGTTTAGAATAAAAATGTGGTGCTAGGAATTGGGAATATAGTTTTCACATATTTGATTACTTCAGCATTAAAGCAGCATGATAATATTAGTGGTAGCCTTTAACATGAACTTTGTTCCGTAACTTCCAGGCTTCAAAAACTAATGAGGAGTAAAATCTGGGGAGAAAAATTCTTCCGACAAGCTGGTCTTCAGCACCTTTTTAATGGATAACAGATTTGCCATCATTACATATCATTTGGAATATATTATGACAAGACACACAGGCTAATATAATGCATTGTCTACAAAAGGCTGGTAACGGGTATATTTTAGTGAATTTCTCTTAAACTTGATAGAGGATGAATTGGTTCCAGTTACGGAAGCTTTTGAATAGTTTTCTCTGAAGAACCTAAACCCAGAATCTCCCAGTGCTGATACCCAATGTAATCAGACAGCATCAGACACTTTGTTATAGAAGTTGCAAAATGGTCTCTTTGCTTCTGTGAAATTTGGAAAGCAAAGCATGAAAAGAGTTTCTAACTTTCAGCACTTACGAACAAGTTTTCAGGAAAGCACAGGACCCAGGCAGGCAATAAGAAGTGTCAGGTTTTCACTGTACTGAGTTCTGTTCCCAGAGGTACAGTGAGTTTGACGCACGCTGAGTCTGGCTCATCTTCATTTCCAGTATTCAGCTATGAATCCTGGATGGGCATTTCTCAACTCTTTCAACTGACTGACTGCTGGATGCTTGCTGCTTTCATAGGTTTAGCTAGCAGGGAGTGCTTTAGAGTGTAAAAGCATCAAATGTTCCTTCCCATACAGGGAAAGCAGGGTGATGAGAGATGTAAACCTAAAACTTAAAACCAAATACCTTGTGTTATTAAAAGACTAGTACATGCAAAACATTTTTTATTAAAAAAAAGCAGAGCAGTATTAGCTGATGTGAATGCATGCTTCCCTGCAGCAGGCACAACTACTTCTCTAATCAGCTACTGTCAAGACTCCCTCTTCTGCTCTGTTTCTTCCCTAGCTGTAAATGGCAGATCTAGAAAGATATCCCACTTCCTTGTCCTGGTTTTGCCTTTTCAGTCAAGAAAGTATAGTGCACACTTAAAACATTTTTCAAAGTGCTCTTCAAACTTCTCCAGGCAAGGTCGATGGATAGCTGAAACTGGAATGACCCAGGAGCACTGAGTCATCTCTGACTTTTTTTTTCCCCCCTCTCCACTTCTACAAGCAATGATTTGTTTTCCTCCTTCCTCTTGATTAGCTGTATAATACACTCAGATTGTAAAGTGAACTCAATTTTGTGTCTCTTATATTATCTGTAGTTTCTCATTAGCCTTGGTACCATTATAACCCCTCTCTGAATCATCATTTGTATATGGATGTTTGACATATCAGCTGATTGTCCCTTTTTCTCTTTCCTTTCCCGTCTCTTCTGAAAAGCAATGAAGCTATTTCTGTTGATACTTAAATATCGCAATTTCTCCCACTACCACTAATAGCATAATGGCATTATGAAGAACCTTCCTGCAGTGCATTTTTGTGTGACGTAATGCAAGCATGGTGGAACTCAACAAAAACATCATTAAAAGTTATCCTCTTAAAATTCATTCAAATAAGAGCGAGCGAGAATTTTGGACCAAGCAAATGTTGTTTTTCAGGGACTAAGTATTGAACGAAATATTCCCAGAACAGTTTCAGTCAGGGCAGATTTGACATGAGAGAAGGTACCATAATGTTAATACGCGTATGACCATAAAGTAGGCTCTAGGGCACAGAAAATAGGTGTCTATGTACCACTGCAGACCACTGTGTCACAAAACTAGTCCTGTTTTCACCATTCTCATAGGGTGTGGTGAGAATAATTCCCCTAGGGCTTATAAACATATCTCCAGACATATGCTAAAATGGGATTTAGTGTCTCCTGCTTCTATATATTGGACAGTCAAAGCAATGTTAAGCTCCTTTGGGCTTTCTCTGCTCTGTGTGATGTAGCATGAGATTCTTGCATGCATATTGCTTTATTTTTGTTTTCTTGACACCTATAGTCGTAACCTGTTTTTTTCTTTCTTCTGGAGACCTTTGTACAGGGAGCCGCCACTTTTTTAA
>NW_008794161.1:217771-233375 GCF_000699145.1 Aptenodytes forsteri | reverse complement strand
TGGGGACCTCTTAGCAGGGGGACCCGCCACTTTTTAAAAATAGAATAATTAGAAACATTGTTACTTTTTTTAAACCCAGGATAACAAAATTTTGGCAGGTTTTTAGTCCTTGGTATCCCACATTTTTCTGATATTTTTCCTTGCTCAGCTTCCCTGTTGTCTCATTCCATGTGGTCTCACTTGAGTCTTGCTTTAACTATGATAAGTTCTTTTGTTTTCCTATTCATCTTATCTTCACAGCCACATTTATTTTTCCTATTTAAAGCCGGGCAAAAATTTCTTAGTGTTACAGTGCTGATGTAGTGGTACCCAGAAAGCCAGAAGATGCTTCTCGAGAAGCATGGCTTATACGTACAAGTGAAGTTGCGTGCACACGCAGCATGCACTTTGCTGGATTGGGGCTTTTCCTTGATGCAGTTTTGCAACGTGTTTCAGCAATTGTTTTGCTGCAGCAATGGATGCTGAGCTGCCAGGCTTTCCTCATTCTGTGGTCTCCTGAAAAGGCATATGATTAGGAACCATCTTAGAAAACTACAGTTCTTTGCTCTACAAGACTAGGGAACATTGTGTTCAGTTGGTATCCTTGATGGATTTCAGTTTTGCAGAATTTTGTTCTTGCTGGTAAAAAAAAAATAAATTATCTCTAATATTTAGGGCTCAGTTAGGGGCTTACTTGAGAGAAGCAGTGCTTGGTGAGGTCAGCCTGCCTGGGGGTATCGCTGAAAGAACTGATGCTGCTGCAGATCTGCTGCAAAGGCACTTTGGTGGCCCTTGTCCAGGCTCTGCGCAGCGCTGGCAGGCGGTGCCGGGGCAGGAGAGTGCTGGCTGCTGTGTTGGTGCTTGGGGAGGCAATGGGCACTTCTGCAGAAAAATTTAACGCCCAGCATCTGCCAGGCTTCACTTTCCTCTCTGTATGTCCTGGGGAAAGGAAAAGCACAGACAAACAGGGCAGTGAAAGGTGGCAATAAGCTCATCTTCCTTTGCATGGGTGTGAAGGCGGGTGGTGAGCTTGAGTCTGTACTTTTCCAAATGCAATAGTTTTGTCTATGCATCCCCCAGCAAGTAGCTCGTTGGAGAGATCCCTGTTCTTACTTGGTTAATTAAGCATTAACATGTAAGTGTTAGCTTGCACAGGTAGGTCAGGACTTGCACAGAAATTAGAAGGCTCCCTTTCCATCACTTGCTTATTTTAGCTTTTGGAACAGGTGAGGATTTGTTTTCCTCTCCTGAGTAGTCACGCTGTTATGATGGAGAAGCTGAAGGGCCCAATTACCCACCCCATGATGTTGTTTGCGAAGCAATTAGAACTGACAGAGTGTGATTAAAACCAAGAAGTTATCACTTTTTTCTTGAGGTAGGAGGGGTGACTGTTTACAGATGAATACGCACCAAATCTACAATGGGAATAATTTCCTCACCCACTATGTAATCTCCTCTACTTCATTACTGGCTGAATGTATATAGCTGTATAGTTTTTTGCACATGAATTAACACTTGTAGCTAATAGCAGTAAACTCACAAATGGACTATTACTTTTTATAGCCTTTTAGCAGAGTCAGTCTAATGGAGCAAAACTGTTAACAAATTAGGATACATTTGACAGGGCTTCAAGCAGGAATCACAACCCAGAAGTCACCGTTTGGGACGTAGATGCAAAGCTATCTGTAGAACTAGCCTGTATCTCAGCTGGTGTGTGATGGCAAGTGCTAAACCACAAAAGAAAGAGTTAAGGCAATATTTTTCTGTTCTTGGTGAGATTTTCAGAGTGAGGAACTGATTTCCTTTAATGTTTGTAAAGAGCCTGTCACATCTGTAGTGCTACAGGATATAAAATAACAACAACAATAGTCACAGTAAAAATAACAGGCATATTTGTCTAGTTATGGCACTGTATATATTTTAGTCATTGTATGATTATCAGGATACAGGAACATCTGATCTTCTGGGAAGAGTGTCTTTAAGCCATGGACAGCACATATTTGACGGTGCAGATGCAGGGCTTGTGGTGTTGGCTGCCTGAGCATGAAACAACCTGGAGTAAGAATGGATGTAAGAGCTATCAAATATGTTCAAAACAAGACGCCTTTTCTAGCAGACACCCTGCTATAGCCTAAAAGGGTGTGGGGTTTCTGGGGGAAGTACGTGGCTTCAGCTCTGTTTGTTCTATGGGTTTTTTTGTTTTGTTTTGTTTTTTAAGTGAAGAAGCGGAGGTGGCTGGGCAGAGACTGCATTTGCAGAGCAGCTGGAAGTGCACTGGCTCCTCTGGTGCATGAGAGTTAACACAGAATAGCTGGCCACCTCAGAGCTTTCTGCCTCTCCTAATCTGTGGCTTTCAACCCTGTCATTCTGCTTTTTCTTAGGGGTTTCATAGAGTATCTGATTTATTTTACCTGTTCGAACCCCATCTCAAAGACAATCTTTCAGTCAACTCTAGCTCTTCCCTTGTTTTGGAGCTGGCTGATGGGGTGCTTGCATCTGACATTGGTTCATTTTCTGCCTCACCTTTCCACAACTTGACACTGCATTTGATAAGACAGAGATGCGACATACGCCTTGAAGCCCCAGCGTAAGCTGTACCCTCCTAGGGCACTTTTCTCCAATTCTTATTATTGGAGCTTGTTAACTATATACAGCATCACATCACGCACCTGCGTATGCTGCTATTGAGGAGTTCAGTCTATGCCACTAGTTCCTTGATTGCTATGCTAATTAGTAACTCAAAGCCCAAACTTAGAGATATTCAGGTTGTTTTTACTCCTCTTTCTCTATCTCGAACCTTTGCTCCCCCCTAGGCTTTTGCTAAAACTTCATTCAACAAAATGTGAAGGCTTGTTCTCTTTCTAATACTTTGTGATATTCTGCTAAGAGCATCCAATGTTACAGTTCCAGCATAATTATATTTCCCCATAAGTGTAAAATATGTCTGCATCAATAGTTTATTAAAAGAGTGTAATAAAAATTATGACTCCACAATTCTGCTATTAATATAACAATTCAGAGCCAAGAAAACTCCCCGATCCTTCTTACGCATCTGCTGTAACATGGTACAAGAGCAGAACACCTTAAGCCAGTTTAATCCCTTCTTTTCACCCCCTAGCAATATACATTGGCCCAAGAGAGTAACATGAATTGAAAGTTTAATTTATTAATATGCAATAGTGACAATGTCAAAAGAACAATATATAAAACCCACACAGAACAGGATTACACAGTACATAGGGGAAAGCCTAGAGCTAATATTTAATATAGCAAAACACAGCCAAAAATAACTTCTCATCCAAGGAGCAAAAGAGTGAAAACTCTGCAGGTGCCGGAGCAGAGGAGCCATGGCAAGCAGCCTCTGCCTTCAAGTGTGCAGCTGCGCCCAACCAGCCGTCCTCTGGCTGAGCCTCCTCTCTGCTGGGAACCCACAGAGATCGTGGTGCTTTCCACGAGTGCCAACTGTTGGGGCAGTGACTGAAGTTCCCAGCTATCACCTTGTCTGCCTTAAAATCTCTCACTGCTCCAGTTTAACAGTGCGCACAAGAATCGGAGCAGCAGACACAAGTGGCACACGTGGAGAGCAAGCCATGTCCGGTGCCCAGCAAACTGCAGCAAACAGGGAGCCTTGCAGCTCAGAGCATTTCAGTAAGTGAAGCATGAAATCAACTGTTCACTTCAGCTAAATTGTTCACTTAAGCTTGGATGATTAAACTTTCACCAGCAGCCAAAGTATCCTGCAGCCTTAGTAGGGGTACGGACACATTAACGTTTCACTAGCTTTGCCATAAATGAGCAATTTGCCCTATAGTCTTAAACCAGTAACACTCCTATGAGTGGAAAATGTTTCTGCCTCCAAGGGACTGGCAGGTTTCAAACACTTTCTACAGTCTGCTTTCTTGCCCTTTCTCTAAAAAGAAGAACAGGGGAGGAAAGAACAAATGCAAAGGAATAAAAGTCAGTACTTTTCTAGCATTATTGAGCATGCAATGTACAGCCTCTACCAGGAGAGCAGAACTCACTCTTAGAGGGCAAGCTGAGAGAAGGATGAGATGCGGGGTAGATGCCAGCCAGAACCTGGCTGCCCTGCAGGTTTTCTGCTCTTCTATGCGTTTCTTGAGCGATGGGCTGAGGTCCAAGCTGACCATCTAGCCTGCCTGCTGCTCGGCACTGGCACATCCCTGTACGCACACACCAAAGAAACTGCAACAGCAAAAAAGTATGTGGTCAAAATATGGGACCTATTTGTCTCTGTTGATTGAGGAGTCTGGGTCTGGCAGCTAGGGCTCTGTTAGCTGTTGTGTCTGTAGATTCATCCCCCCTCTGATTCCTCCTACAGCCTTCCCCAGTTCTGATCTACTTGCTGTCCTTCCCTTTGCTGGAGCTGATTGCTCCCTTCATGGTGTAGTCTGAATTAGAAGAGCCAGGTCAGCTTGGCAAAGCTCTGCTGCTTTAAACTAACTCATCTCCTCTTGAATGCCACATGAGGTGCTCAGCTCTCAAATAGCAATAATCTCTAAAAGGCAGGAGGAGGCTCTGGAGATGAGAAATGAGGGCAAACCAGGAGAGCTACCTCTCAGCTGAAACACTGGCAGCTGGAAGAGGATGTGTGCCCATAGTCTGGCTCTGCTGCCTGTTGTGGATCAGAGTCCACAAGCTCAATGGAAGAAGCAAAGGAGACGAAAAATAGTTGGGATTGCCCTTCCAGCCCCTTCTTCCCTGAGAGGGGTAGATAGAAGAGGATGATCGTAGCAGCAGTTCCTCTACAAGTTAGCAATCTTCTCTAAAACTTTTCTCACTGGCATTTCTCAAGTGCCAGAGCCTGGATGGGTTAACGCAGGTCACAGCTGGCCTGTGCCGAGATTTCATGTCACGCTGCCTGCTCTTATACATGGGGTTTCCATGATTTATTTGATACTTCTTTCAAAAGCTTTACTTCTAGCTAGTTGGCTAAACTAATGTATTTGTTGTCATCCAGAATGAGTGACTAACCGCAGGCTGGGCCCCTGGCTGAGGGGAGGAGGCGTGTTTTCCTCCCTCTGCAAGGAGAGAGGGGTCAGGAAGAGCTGTGTCTCTGCCCGGCCGCTGCAGCCTTTCAAGGTCTTTGTGGTACTCTCCTGCTTTCCTCCTGTGGTTGCCATTGCTCTGCAATTTCCTGTATTGTGGTAATTTTTTTGAGTTTTATTTTGATACTCGTTAAATCAGTGATTAGATTTTGCTCTACTCAAAGCTTTTTGTGGTGTGTGACAGGGTTTTATTAGCAATAGCCTCTGCGTCAGACTGCCACTTACCCAAGGGAAAATCAAGGCTGCAAGGAGGACGTTTGCCCAGGGCTTTGCATATCGGGTGTGGGGCAAGTCCCAGTGCAGCTATGGACCAACACAGGACCAAGTCACCTTGAAAGAGCAACTGTGAATGTTGTGTTCGTGATAATACAGTTCAGAGCAGGATGAGGGGTCAGGCAGCAGAGATATGCCCAACATCAGAACCGTATGGAGTGAAAGTCAACAAGTCCCTTGGCCTCTGAGCCCAGGGCACTGCTAGGTGACATGCCCAGTCCCCCTCCATGGCCTTGTATGCTGGGTGAAGCAGTTGCTGGACTGCAGATAGAGCGGTTGCACCTGCTCTGTGGCCTCATTGTCCAGAGGAACATGAGGCTGGAGACAGGTAAGTGAGTCTCACTGGTAAAGTGAGTTTTACATCAGTGGATCCCCAGCTGATTTCTGCTCTGCCATTAGGTAAAAAAAAAAAATCTGGTTCGCACAGTTTCTGTGGCTTTAAATATCTCATTGTATTACATCAGTCAGCTGTGGGGATACTACAGATGGGGTGAAAAAGAAAAGTGCGAGACAGAAAATGAAGAAAAGTGCCATCCTGTTCAGTACAAATGATTCTGCCCTGGGCTGAAGAGGGCAGAAGGAGAGAATGACAGACAAGTGCTCAACCAGCAGTTGAAAGGCAAACCTGAAAAAGAGCTGAGAGGAAATAGGAGGGAGTGATTCTGTAGTAAAGGAAAAAAAGATTAAGATCTGACCTAGATACAAAGATCACTCCCATCCTGCCCCCCATTTGCTAGGTCAGGAGAGGTAATGAGGAGAGCAAGACGTCCCAAGGATTGCTACGAAATTCCTCGTAGGTTTTGAGCCCGCATAAGAAGGCTCAGCAGGAAACACAAGGTAGCTGTGCTGCACCGCGTGCGAGCTGGTGTCTGCCTGGGTGCTGGTGAGGTCAAATGCAGGGGAAATAATCTTGTTCACTGTGTGTCGCCATTCCTCAACTCCTCACGACATCAGGTAAAAGCCAAGAGGTGGAGGATGGTGCATGTGGAGCAACGGGTGAGCATTATGTTAGCCTGCAAGTGAGATGCTTTAACTCAATGCTCGGCTTAACAGCAGCATCTCGGCTCCCACCGTGTGCAGAATCTGACCTCCTCAGTTCTTTTTACATGCTTTTCCTCTGCCCTGTGAAGGGTCAGGCTCGTGCTGTTGTCCATCTTGAAATAAGGGTGTGTGGCTCGGCTGAACAATGTAATCTAATGATAATCTGCCAGTAGGTGATGAGTTTAAAAATATCAAGAGATACCATGAGAAACAGCAGAAGAATAGAACTAGGAGTAATGAAATGAGGTTGATAAAGGAGGAGTCACCTGAAAAGTCTCCTGGAAGGTCTGCTATGCTGAGGCATGGCCTCTTGGGATAAATGTGAGCCTTCCTATGAAACCATTCATAAATTATGTGAACTGTTTGCTTTTAAAAGCCTTGTAGCAGAGACAGCCATCCATAACAAGTCACCTGTTAACTCTTGATATTTCCAGCCTCCTTTCTTTGCCTGTTGCCAGTACCCTGATTATAAGGCTTTCTTACACCGATGAGTTATCCAGTCTTATCTATGCCAGCAAGGCTTGCTCTGTGTGGAGCTTATTCACAAGAAATTCAACAAAAATATTTCTTGCTCAAAATTCAAGCTGTTTTACTTGGACATTGGTGTCCTGTGTTTGTACCCTGGACTTGAAGTAAATTTTTAAAAGTGTTTGAAGTGACTGTTAAATTCTAGTTTAATTTTTAAAAGTGACTTGGGCACCTTACTCATGGGGAATTCAACCCATTTGAATTTGGGTCCATTTAAATTCTGGACAAGGTTTGGATCACATATTCCTCCGGCCAGGCTTGGATCTCTGACTGTAACTGAATCCAGACCTTTGTGCTTAAACTCTCTAGTGTGAACTGTGAAGGAAGAATACTCATGTGGACTCTGTTGATAAAACCTTTGGGTGTTGTGTGAGATGTACTTAAGTAATGTTAGGGTTTTTTTGTGGAAAAACATATTTGACATTTGTTTTTTACTGGTCTTTAGAGACTGACAGCGAACACAAAAAACCTCATGTGTAACATGAAAATAAATCTTTTATCTGCTGGCTTTCATAAACATGGCACACAATGCTTTTTTCCACTTCACAATGAGAAAAAATAAGTAATGTTAGGGTTTTTTTGTGGAAAAACATATTTGACATTTGTTTTTTACTGGTCTTTAGAGACTGACAGCGAACACAAAAAACCTCATGTGTAACATGAAAATAAATCTTTTATCTGCTGGCTTTCATAAACATGGCACACAATGCTTTTTTCCACTTCACAATTTGAGAAAAAATTTATTTGATCCATTTAAATGATGAATGCCCACAAAATAAAACCTTTTTTCTGGAATGATGACCTTGGGCAGATTAGAGCAGCTAGGTAAGAAATCCAGCAAGTATTTATCAAAGGCTTCTAAGACAGTGCAAACTCTAGCGAGTTCAAAAGCAAGAGACTTTTAGTCTTCATACAACTGACAGGGTCATAACGTTTCAAGAATGCCAGGAATCCATGTGGCTGTTCCATTAAACACCCCTGATTAGTGAACGTGCTGATAAACTTCAAGAGTCAGAGGTCAACATTGTGGAGCCGAAGGTACCCCAGGTATCTGAAAATGTCTCCAGAATTCATGCTCCTCTCTCCTGGTTAACCCCTTCCATCACTCCACCCATGGAGGCTCAAAAATGAAAAGAGAGTAAGTGTCTTGGACACAATATTTTCCAGACAATTCTGCAGAGATGTTAAGTTATTCTGAAAACTATGGAAAAACTACCCCAGGCACCTCCCATGGAAATGTTCTCGACAGCTGGTTGTTCTTTGATTTCAGCTTGAGCTCATAGTTAATATACGTGTAAAATACCACGTTGCCACTCGCCTCTCTCCCCTCAACTTCAGGTGATACAATGATGGCAGCAGGCTGTGCGTTAAAATACCTCCAGAGCTATCAAATTGCAAACACGACTGCAGTTTCAAAATACTCAGACAGGACCAGTCGCACCACCCTGTCACCGCGCAAAGCTCTCCACTTTGTTAAGGTTTTGTTGCAAGAGCTACAGCTATACTCCCGCCAAGTGCCTGTAGCAAGTGATTGGGAAATTGGTAAAAATATGGGCTGTGTGCCTGACCGTCACTTTTGCAGGGCATTGGTTTAACTGCAGCACAATCAGCAGGGTCCCAGGAAGGCTGAATTATCCCAGCAGCTCCCAGGGTGGTAGCCCATTTTTCAGGCAATTGCCCTAACTGGCAAGCCCACCCCAATGCAGTACGGACATTGTTTCTGCCACAATCTCCCAGGCAGCAGCGCAGGGCTCAGAATTTAACCGGTCCTGCAATGTATGGCTTTTCATTCCACGCTCTGATTATGAGCTGCTGGAAGTACTGACGATTCATGTCCGCTGAAGGCCACAGTGTGACCCCATCAGCTTCTCTGAAAATCAATAGGAAAAATGTCGGAGAATGCAAAGGAAGCAGGAACAGTCAAACTAAAGACAAGTGATGTCCTGTAATGGCTGTAATGATTCTGAAACACACAAGGTCACAGATAATTAGGAACCTAATTCTCCTTTGAAAGAATCTGTCAAGTTACTTCCCTACCTCAAAAACAATTGCTGATTGATGTTATTTATGGGATAACAAACTCATTGAAGGTAGTCTCAATGGAGGTTGTACAGCCTTTACTATCCAGGTGGAGTTAGGTAGCCACAGCTGTAGAAGAAAACCCAGGTAAACAGGTTTTCATTGTTGTAGTAAAATAGATAGGATGTGTTTCACAAAGGTGCCAACAGTGCTGCAAGTGAGAGCCACGATGCAGCAATTCTGTTAATCAAACCCTCAACAGTTTATACTAGAGAGATCTCCCCATTTGGATGCTTTACTGTGCTGCAGTTGTTCAGAAGTGTTGTGAAGTGGGGAGAAAAGACACAGGAACGATGGAGCTGCCTTGGGACCAGGCAAAAGCGTGCAGAGAGCCCAGGACAGGTAGGGAGGCTGAGCAGGCACTAACAGGAGCTTTACAGAAGGAACCAAAATCTGGGGACTCTTTCTCAGTGTATATCACAGTTAACACTTCAGGAAGAGGATGCTGAGCTCTGTAGGCTGCATCTGGTAGGATTTTGAAGCCAGTTTACCAATGTAGACTACAATGTGCTGCTTAGAACTGCAAAGCAGGAGAGTCAGTAGCTAACACTAAATGTCAGACTCCTGCCTCTCTACCACATTTCTACCCAATTGGTTTTGGTTTTACTTCTAACTGCAAAGAGCGAGGGAAGTGCTGGTCTCCTGTAGGAGAGAGGTAAAAGGTTTTATAACAAACAGTTGGGTCGGTTGAGAAGAGGGGCTCTTTTCCCTGGACTCTGCATGTGCCTGGAGCTGGCAGTGAGGGAGCTATGGCATGGATCCAGACCCAAAGCAACTTCCAAACAGTAGAGATGCAAGGCAAATTTGGACTTCAGCACAAGCGTGGGTGTTAGCTCAAAATGTATAACGCAAAATTGACTCACAGCTCAAAGGCCAGGGCCACAGCCAGTGAAATAGCAACCCCACAACTCACAAAGTTTTGGGATTAGGCTAGGTGGCAGAAACAGCCAGAAGGAAGAGGCTGTATGAGCCTCTCATGTAGGTATAATTTTAAAAACACTGTAATCGTGAATTGTGTTCTGAGAGGTTTCTGGTAATGAGGTGTCTTAGGTTTTTTTCAAGGCTGGTTCTGCAGTTTTTTCACAGCTGCTTCAGCCTCAGCAAGATCCCAGATTTGAGGGGAGATGGGTGGTCCTTCCCAAAGATAGAGCAGCGTAGCTACAATTGTTTGGATCATTTTAAGTTCAGAGATGTGGGATAGAGAAAGGCCATAAGAAAACGTGGTTGCAACAAGAAGGATAGAACATATAAAAATACGATTAGGTTTTCAAAGTCACGAATTCTGCCCCATCCTGGGTGGAGTGAGATGTGAAATTCAGGCGATGATGAGCTTTTGGCTGGCTCCATGTGGGTTCAGCTGGCGGAGCTCTTTCAGCACTGAGGATTCAACCCAATTCAAAGCAGAAATTCCAAGTTCCAAACCCAATAAAAACTCTGGTTTAAAAACCATCTGAGATGTCTGCAAAGTGACAGCCAAGAATTTGCCTCACCTCTAATTTATACAACTCAGACATTTAGAAAGCAAAGACATGAATAATTAGGTATACAGTAAACATTACAAGGCTGTCTGAACCTTCCCGTATGGTTATGAATTATAAATTACGTATTTCTTCACATCCAGGTATTATTTTTGGCAATGGGGTTGTTAACGGCATGCTATTTTGTTACTTAGATTGTATCATTTGAACAAGAACTTCAAAACTGCAAATATAGTCAATACTCAGTACAGACCCGGCGTGGCCAGAGCACATGTGAGTCTGTTCTGCCAGACCAGTGCTGGGATTCCGACAGGTCAACTTGAGTGTCTCCGTGTTGCAGTATCATAGTTGGGAGCATAATGTATGTATAGGTGCGGGGACATGGAGCGGACACGAGCAACTCTACATGATCTAGCTCAGCTGGGCAGTTATTAGCCTGATCTCAGTGCCAGCTCTGCCTGAGCCAATGTAAGGGAGAGTGGGCAGCAGTAGCCGATCCTCAGGGTGGGAAATGAGAAACTTCACAGTACGGGGCAGAACAAAGCCAGTTTTCTCAGGTGAAGCTCAACCACAGCTGGGAAACCCTGCACAGGACTTGGGGAGCTAGCTTAGCTCTTGGGAAATTTGCACATTGATGTCCCTGTGTCAGAGACTTCCCTGATGTGTGAGGTGAAGACAGCGTTACCTCCCCTGGGAGCGCTGGGAGGATAAACTCTCCTGAGATGGTGCAGCGTGCTGAGTCTGCTGATGGTAGATAATCTCAGGGCATGCCTACACCAAAGCGGTGAGATTGCAACTGATGCAGATCTTTCTACTCAGATAGGCTCCCACGTGGGCTGCACTACCCAGATCTCAGCTACTTGCGTGAAGGTTGGGACCTTGTGTGGCCACGGTTAAGTTGCTGTTAATTTGCAAGTAACCCATGAAAGCAGCTGAGGTCTGTGCCTCCTCCAGCCATACCCATAGGTCTGCAGTACAATTACATACACATGGGGGCATGGGTTTCAAATGGTCACCATCATGTTGCCTTTGGGTTTCTTTCTGCTTTTTTTTTTTTTTTATTGCAGACTGCATTTGGAGAGGGACTGTGTTATCCTACCTGGATTATGGATTATTGTCAATGCCCAAACTGGGCTGGGTTATATAGCAGCTGGTGCAAGACCAAACCTGAACAAAATGCATGTGTTGGGTTTCTCTCGTTCCATCCCTGTGGATCCACTCCCATTCACGCAGATCCCTTGCACGTCTCTTCTTCAATTTAAGGTGGCCTTAAAGAGAGAAGAAATACTGCATATGATAAATGGGTGCTTTAACTTCACAATCTCTTTATTCTGATATTCCCCCCCTCCCTCATTTTAGTAGGTGAGCCTTTGTTTCTAAGTAGTACTGTACTAATTGGTAGATGTACGTGGGATATGTATGGGACTGAAGCCTGGATGTTTTCTAACACAGAGCTTTGGTTATCTGTGAACGTTTGCATTTTCCTTTGAACAAAAGGCTACTACTTTAAAGGGGAAAACAGAGTCAAGATCCAATGATATGTCATGTGTCTTGTGTGCATGTGTGTCCCAGCAACTAATAATATCCTGTTTCATCAACATTCACCCTCTTCTCTCCCCTCTATTATTGAAAGATTTTTTTTTTTTAATTTCTTATAAGGGGCACAAGCATAACTTTCACTCTAGCACAAAACACTTCAAGTGCTGTTGTTGCTCTGTATGTGGTAGACTGTCTCCTACTTCCCAGTACTGAAGTATCTGGAGCCCAGATTTGTAGTCAAGATTTCAGGCACATTTTTGTGGCCTCATAGTTCTTATTTAGTTTAAGAAGAAGGAAAAAGAAAAAAGAAAAAAAGAAAAACTATTTTAATAATTTGACCTGCATTTTCATCATTTCTAATGTCTGTGGCATCCTTCCAGATGTGTTTCTGCCTGCCTGACCCTCCTGTCAATACTTATTAATTTCATGGCAATCTTTTCAAGTGTGTTTGGAAACAAACAGGAAAAAGTTACTCTAAGGTCAAGAATGAGCCCAGGGAAATGAAGCAGCAATGATCATGCTCCCTACAATAGTTTATATTTCTGTAGCTTTTTCTATCTTGCTCTTAAAATGGGCTCTACACATACAGATCTGTAAAACATCCCAGAAAAGGGAAGTTGCTACTCGAGTCCTGGAGGTGAGAGGAGGCACCAAGGCGTTAGTTACCAAAGTGAATCAGCAAGTCAGTGGTAGAATGAGGAGGTCCAAGGCTCTAACCACTGCATAAGCTCTTCTGTTGGAGAAGCAAGACATGGACATCTCAGTCAGGGTGAGAGCTTTGGCTACTTAAATAACCATCCACTGAAATGACCTGGCGGATAAATGGTGTTGAAAATCTCAGGACTCCACAGGCAGCAGGACCAGTGAGGTTGAAGTGTCCTCAGTGTGCAAAGTGCTTACCCAGAGCTGTAGCTTTCTTAATTTGATAGGCTTACCAAGTCAGTGTAGAACAAAATCTAGCTAATGATTCAAACCTAGAAACAAAACTTGGTTTTCTCTGAGAAAACCATAGGAGAGGCTGCTTGTGCTGGTTTTTTTTAGGACTCCACAGGCAGCAGGACCAGTGAGGTTGAAGTGTCCTCAGTGTGCAAAGTGCTTACCCAGAGCTGTAGCTTTCTTAATTTGATAGGCTTACCAAGTCAGTGTAGAACAAAATCTAGCTAATGATTCAAACCTAGAAACAAAACTTGGTTTTCTCTGAGAAAACCATAGGAGAGGCTGCTTGTGCTGTTTTTTTTTTTTAATTATTCTGCCCCATTCATACAGCTAGAGAGATGTGTTTATGGCCTTCAGCTCTTCAGAAGAAAAGTGAAGAAACACCAGCCAGAGCTGAAAAAAACAAAGGATGGGGTTGTCAGTAGTCCTGGATGAAGCCTGCCCCAGTGCTGTGGGTAACTGGTGTCTTGTCAAACACGGCCTCTTTTCCCCGGAGTTTCTCCTGGCGGGAATGAAGAGCCTCCCAGACCCGGGTGCTCGCTGCAAGGGTGGTGGGGTCAGGCAAGATAATTTTTGGAGCCTCCTCCGTACGGTGAGAAGTGCTTCTAAAGAAAGGATGGCCAAACCTGAAATAGCAGTAACACACGGAGGAGAAGAGCCCGAGAGGAGGTCGTGGTGGGAGCCTGGCTCTCCGGGGCTCTCCCGGGCTGTCGCAGCGGGCGGGAGCCTATTCCCGGGGAAAACGCGATGCAACTTGGAGCGAAGTGAATTTACAGCGTCCTGAGCCGCAGCCCAGTGCTGCGCTAGAGAAAGTGATGGCAACGGGGTAAAACCCGGGTCCCTGCGAAGCGCTATTGCGAGCTCCCGCCCCGGAGAGCCCCGCGGGGGCGGCTCGGGCGGCGGCAGTGCTCTCTAGCGGCCGGCACACGCTGCGGGCACCCAGCCCCGCCGCAGGGCCGCGCCAAACCCGCCTTGCAGGGCTGCGGAGCCCCTGTCCCCAGCCCGGCTGGGTGATCCGGTCCCTTCGGCAGCGGTGGGAGCGATGCAGCTCCACGCCGGAGGATTAGAAACGGGGTGAGGCTTTCCCAGCTGCAAAGGGCTTTCCAAAACTGCCCTCTCCTGGTTGTGAGCGCTTCAAAGCAACTGCCGTGACCTGATGCCCCAACGTGCTCCGTGGTTTAGGCCAAGGAGGGCTGGCGTACATGGACTGTCCGGTGAGCAGGAGTTCCTTCAGGCTGGGAAAATCTTTGTGTGGCCCAGTGAACCAGGCACACACGGGGGCTCAGAGTGCCCAGAGTCCCTCAGCTCCGTATCGGAGAGACCCGTCTGCGCTTTCACAGGTCTGAATTTGCATGTTACGTTGCACATTCAAAAAGGAAAGAAAGGCTGGATTTCGCAGAGGGCTTTTACTAGAGGAAATTTAAAAATATGTATCTGATATATCTGAAGACTTGGTTTTAACTTGCATCCTGATTGTTCCAGATGTTCCCCAGATGTCAAAGGGAACCGGGCATTGAAACAGCAGAACACATTTGTTTTAACAAGTTCTAACTTCAGTATTGCCAAAGAATTAAAAGCCCTGGGTTTGTTTTGATTTTTCTTTCACTGGTAACTCTAATATCTATTAATTGTCTACTAATCTAACTGAAGGTGAATTAGTTCCTTTTTATTCCAGACAGCGTGAGGTTGATACACATCCTGATCCCGGCTGCTTCCCAATCTCTTCTCTTTGGGTTTGTATGGTACTGAGCAGCTCCTGGAAAAGAAGCGCTATAAACATTGGCAATGATCGACGCACACCACAGGGGTAAAAATAGAGAGCTGAGCTCCTCCACAAAGGGCTTATAAAACTCATCAACTTGGGGCTTCCCTCTTTAGCGCTTTCCTTGACAGAAAGATTTCGGGGCGTGGTGAAGAGTGGAAGGCTGCAGGAGAGGTTGGAAACCGCCCCGATCCACTGACAAAATCTCCCTAGCAGGGCCCAGCATCTCCGGGGAGCGTCAGCCAGGGCACAGGGCCTCTGCTGCCCCTCCACAGCCCGGGGAAGGGAGCTGCGGCCCCGGGGGCAGGACCTGCCTGGGGCAGCCCTCGCCTCCTCCCAGGGGAAACGCGGGGTGAGGGCATGGTGCGCTTCAGCCGGGGCCTTCCCTTGCCGCTTTCCTTTCCCCTCTTTCCCTTTCTGCCTAAGTGAGACATCAACCTTCAACTAAAACTCAATGTGCAAAAAATGCATTTTTTCAAGAATCATTCCAAAATCGATATTATTTCCATTACCTCATCTGGGTGCAAGGGAATCAGCTGCTCCTAACACTCCTAGGATAAGTTTCTTTGCATTGAGGGAGGTGCTCTTAAGTGGCAGAGACTATTTATAGTGTTTTAAGTCTATGGAAACTAGAAACTCAGTGAGAGGCTGTGCACAGGTGCGCTGCTTTAACTTAAGTTGCTTGAATAAAGCAGATACAATTTGTGTGCGTGAGTTCTCTTAGAGAAGTTTGATTATATCTGTTTTGTGTGCACCTTTGATAATAACCAGACTTAAAGCGAGCGCAGTCTGTGCGCGGCTGGCCTGAGGTGAGGCAGTGAGTACAAAACGGGCCCGCGGCTTCCCGCGGCAGAGCTTTGTGCACGGGCTGTCGGAAGGAAAGGGCGGCGGTACGTTTTTCTGGTGTTCTTGTGTTCGGTTAC
>NW_008794161.1:202260-217265 GCF_000699145.1 Aptenodytes forsteri | reverse complement strand
TTCTCAGCGCAGGTCGGGCGGGGGGGGGGGCGCGGGCATCGGGAGCTGCTCCCCGGCCGCGAGGAGCTGCAAAATCTTGTCAGTCTTTTCCTAGTTTTCATAGTTATTTTTTACTGGAAGTAGTTTTGTGCTGAACCTGTTTTATGCTCTCTCTCTTCAGGCTGAGGACTGGCTGTCGCTCATGAGCTGCGTGCCGTGGTCTCTAGTGTACCCTGACCCTGCCGTTAAGCCCAGTGGCATCTTGTGTCTCGTCAGCTGAAAATGAAGACTGTTTTAATGGTCGCGGAGAAGCCTTCTCTGGCTCAGTCCATCGCCAAGATCCTCTCGAGGGGTAGGAAAGAAAGCATGTTGGTGTAGTCCTTCTGCTTGTTCTGCCAGTGGCGGAGTCGAAGTGCTCTGGAGTGCACAACCCAGCTGAGGAGATACGCGTTAGCTGCCTAGAGACAAACTGTGTGATGCAAAGGTTGCCAGATTTTGCTGTAGATGAAGTGAGGTTGAGAAACACCGTGGTCAGTTACTTGGTTGTCTTGGGGCAGCTGCCACCTGGGAATGGTGGCTTAGGACAGGTTGCACTTCATAAAATAACTGGGTGGCACTTTGCATTCTGTTTATTTTTATGTGCTGATGCCTATTCAATTCACGAATAAAGAAATCTGGTTCTGATATTTTATATAGCTGGAGTGTGTGTTAGTGCATTTGGTTTCTAGAAAGTGCCAATCAGGTAGCAAGTTGCTGTTCTGAGATTTTTGAAGCTGTAGTAAATACTTTATAAATCGTGGAAAACAGAATGAGTTGATTATAACTGTACTGGTCTAGAAAACTAGCTGTATATTCATAAGGATATCTTGGTGTGAGGGAAAGGATGGAGGAGATAACGGATAGTTTCAATTGAAAATAAAATATGCTTTAAAAAAGGTCTAAAGTGATAATTAACCAAAATAAAAACTTGATCAATGAACAGACTTTTGTGATCAGGAAGACCCTAGCTGTAAGGTCTGAGAAAAGGGGGATGTTATTTCACAGAAAATAACTGTTATTTCAATAGGGTTTTTTTATCCTGTTGATATTTATGATCTTATTTTCACAGGAAACATGTCATCTCGCAAGGGACTGAATGGTGCATGTTCTGTGCACGAGTACACTGGATCGTTTGTAGGACAGAGTGCCCATTTCAAGATGACATCTGTGTGTGGTCATGTTATGACTTTGGATTTCATAGGTATTTGTTCATAAAATGTTTTAACTGAGATGGCTTGTAAAACCGTCAAGGACTTCTAATAGGAAAATACTCATTGTGGAAATAATTCAGGAAGAATGTTAGAACTAGAGAGGAAAGGAGGATGAAAAGATCGCTTGTGGTCAGCAGTTCTTTATTTTTGTTTCTAGTTCGCTGGCTGACTTCTTGCATGACTTTGGGCTGGGCATGCCACTTACGTTTTCTGTGCCTGAATTATGTCCCTGGAAAATGAGGGGAGATGAGGCTCAATTTGCTAGCCTGTAAAAGTGTTTTTGTGCTTTGGATGAAAGGTGATTAACCAATGCAGAGTCCAAAGGGATATTCTCTAAAGCACTGTAGTGTATTACTGCAAAACAGAGACATGGTAAGGATAATGCGCAAGGAATCCTGTTGCTAACTTGCTTTGAAGTGTGGGACTAGTCATGTGACTGCTGTATTTCCTCTAATGATAATGACCTCACAAGTTTTATGAGGACTAAATTTTGGGTTATTTACACAGTGCTTTGAAGAGGTACAGTTTAATGTAATTGCTAAGCAATATTACTAACAGTTACTTCAGAAAAATGGAAATGAACAAATGCGTTGCTATGAGAAGGTGACACACGATGCTCCATGGCATAACGGCTGAGACATAACTGGCTGTACGTAATGAACAGTAAAACAGACTACAGTGTGCACATTATGTGTGCACTGTGAAAATAAAAATAGCTGCCTCCCCTTCACCTGGTTGATTAATAGTGCAAACAGAAGGTGTTTTAATAGCTCATGTTAAAATTTCTGAAAGGTGTGTAGGATTTTTTTTCCTTCATATGTTTCAAAATGATAGCTGCAATTCACATAATGCTAAGGGGTCCCTTGATATACAGTAAAGCAAGATGTGTTAGGGTAGAAGGCAAATCTTGAAAGCCAAGTGTCTTCCAAAGTAATGTTGTTTGCTGTTGTTTGTTTGTTTGTTTGTTTTTTAATATATATATTTAGAGCTTTACTTAATATACTTCTGCTTTTCAGGAAAATATAACAGCTGGGACAAAGTGGATCCAGCAGAACTTTTTAGCAAAGCTCCCACAGAAAAGAAAGAAGCTAATCCCAAACTGACCATGGTGAAGTTTTTACAGGTATTCTTTCTTATGAGATTTATTTGAGATATATCTTTTTTTTCCTTGGCATTCTTTTTCTTTATTTCACCTGGAGCATATTCTATCTTCAAGGATTCATTGTTCCTATTCTTCCTTTGTTAGAGGAAGCAATGAGACCTATTTTTGTCCTGTCAAGAAGAATAAGTGAAATTATTCTGTGGTTCTGGAAAGCAATAAAAATTATTAATAAATTTGAAAAAGCAGTGTAGCATTTTGCTATGAATTACCCTTGCTTTAAAAAAAAAAAATTTCTTACAGGTTAGCTAGCTTTGTTTAAGAACCAGAAGTATAACCCTCTCCCAGCTCTTAGAGTGGGTCAGTTATCTTCCACTTTAGTATAAGAAATTGAGTCTGTCTTCACCACAGCTAGTTTTCTGTTGGAGGGTAACGCCAGAGCATTCCATGTCCTTCCAAACATTTTTTACATATCCTTCCCCCTAGTAAGGCAGACAGGCCATTTGAATGCACTGTTTCTCACACTGCAGGTTGTTGAATGTTTGATCTAGTGGGTCTATTCACCTGCTTCCCAAAAGTGGGCAGTGTTTGGCAATACGCTGTACAATATGCTAGAGTTCTTCCAGGGTCAAAGAGAAATGAGTGTGTTCCTAAATAAGGATTTTCTTCCCTGCAGGAAACAGCTTTTTGTCAAGGTTAGATCTATTTTATTAATTTTACTGGTTCTTACACTGTCTGAAATCTTTGCCTTGTTGCATTCACTTTTGCCATTGTGAGTTTTTTGACTGTCGATATCGTGCTTCTCAAAATTGGAGGGTTGGATGCATGTTTTGCTTCTAACAGCAAGTGCAAGGCATAGCTTGTAAATGCCTTTAAAATAAGTCTATGTTGGTTATTGTTCACTCTTCACATGTGCCTTTCTGAGAGGAAAGCAGTAGTTTGGTTGCTTTTACAAAATAATACTTTCTGAAAGGCAAGTCTATGTGGTGTAAAACTGATTTCTGTCAGATAAATTTAGACTTCTTGGTATCTATAAACTAGGAAAGTGTTTCTTGGTTTGTTTTTTTTTTTTTTTTTTTAATGATGTGGAAATTGAGGTACAGAAAGGGGAAGGGACTGGGCCCAAGGCTGCACACGCAGACTGTGGCAGTTTCAGGAGAATTCCACTGCTATAGAGCTATGCTGATTTTTTTTTTTTTTCAGGTCCTGCAGAAAAGCATCTTGTAGGCAGAGTTCTGGTCCCATGAAGCACAGCTTGCTTCTCTTCTTCAACCACTGTTTAAGCGCCTGCAGACTTCTTGTCATTTCTGCTATGTTCTTCCAATCATTTTTGCACCAAATAAATTATATCTAGTACTTTTAAAATAGAAACAAAAAGTACACAGTTAGTGAGGAGGTAGGTGGTTTTTTTGAATTGCTGAATAACTGTGCTAATTTTTCTCGCAGGTGGAGGGGAGAGGCTGTGATTGTATTGTCTTGTGGTTGGATTGTGATAAGGAAGGAGAAAACATCTGTTTTGAAGTAAGATTTCCATTTTCAAGACTTATAATACCATAATATATTTGTCTGTGACATACAATACTATCAATGTATTGTTTTATGGATATACCGTAAAATTCAAACTAAGTTGAATGATATTTTAAAGGCATGGAGGGCCTTGGTGGAAAAACTCATGTGCTTTTGAACTCTTTAAGATGTCAGTTAAAGAGTATAAATCAATTTCATAGCTGTTTCTCATCTGAGATGAACAATAAGGTCTCTTAAATGTTCAGACATTCCAGTGCTTTGAGAATTGGTCTGTATTTCACAGCTGGAGTAGTTATTTTGCTGTCCTTATAAAACTTGGTCTCTATTATCTTTCATTCATTAAGCAATTAGACACTTTTGAGCATAGAGGCTGCTTTTTAGTGTAGGCTTACTGCAGGAATGTGGACTCTGCACATAAAAGGTATAGAACTAAAACTTTGGCGTGCAAAGATTTTTTTTTTTTAACATCCTATTCCCAGAAGTCTCCATGAAGAGTATTTTTTGTTTTTTGTTTAAAGAAGCACTTTTTATCAAGTATTTGTTTTAAGTTCTTTAAATACCACTGTATCATAACTGGGCCCTGGCAATATGTAGAATAAACCCAGATAGAAACTGATACATATTCACCAAAAGGTGCTGCAGCTGCACTGGTGAATTTCTTTGCACTTAGCTAAGAATAGTGCTTCACTTCTGGCAGTTGCTGTTTAATAAATAAATAAATCCTTCAGTTTTGCTAATTCTTAATACACTTCTGAGTGGATAGACAAATACTGCTCTTGCTTATCAGTTAGTGTATTGGCATGACATCTTACTGAATTAAGAAAGTAGTTACATATCAGCAAATATTTTGTGGAGAGTAGGGTTTTTTCTTTAGAAAGAAAAACTGACTTAAGCCCGTACCTTTCAAATACTCTTAAAATATGTTTCTGATCTTCATTAGGTTCTTGATGCTGTTCTTCCTGTAATGAACAAACCTCGTAGCACCGAAAGGACGATTTATAGAGCTAAATTCAGTTCTATTACTGACACAGACATCTGCAATGCCATGAATCACTTAGGAGAACCCAATCGCAATGAAGCTCTTTCAGTGGATGCCCGCCAGGAGCTGGATCTTAGAATTGGCTGTGCGTTTACAAGGTGACAGCATAGATTACAGATAGTTCTACGAAAGGTTCAGGAATACTGCTTCGTCCACAAAATACGTCTCGGAACTCTAGTGGCTAATTCTGCTCAGCACCAAACTGAACAATTTTATGTACAGACAAATAAAAAGAAATAAAAAATTGTGTTATGGCTTTGAGCTAGGTAAAGTACTATCAGCAACTATGGTATGATCTTATTTTATGATGTTCTCCCACATTTCTTTGGGAATAAACAGGATTCAGTGAGGCAAAGTAATTATGACTTAATTAGCTGTAAGAGATGATATATCTCAGAATGCTTTTTTCCTAATGCCTGAGTGATTTAATAGATTACTCATATTTGTGTGTATAAGTTAATGTAAACTTTTGTTTTTCATGGGAATGAGGATATTAATGTACTTGTTCCTGTTTTGTTTTTTTTTCCCCCCTCTCTTAGGTTTCAGACTAAGTATTTTCAGGGGAAATACGGGAATTTAGACAGCTCCCTCATCTCCTTTGGTCCGTGTCAGACCCCAACACTTGGATTCTGTGTTGAAAGGCATGACAAAATCCAGTCATTTAAGCCTGAGACTTACTGGGTGTTGCAAGCTAAAGTAAGTTTTACAATACTTGTTTGTATATGAGGAACATATATTTTTACCAAAGAAATGCATTTATATTTTCATTTTGTTCATTCATAAATTTGTAGCTGCTGACGAGCATTCACAATGCCTACAATTTACTCATCTGTTCTCATTCAGTTCACATGTGTGTCACCACTCTCTCAAGAACAGATTCCGGGATGTCAGTTTTGTGTTAAAGTGGTTATTGTCTGCTGCTTATAAGAATTCTTCAGTGCTAACCATCTAAGCTTAGACTCGGCCAAAAAGACTACTTAAAATGGTTTTCTTTTGTTCCCTGGGGTCCTTGGACTGACTATGTTGTTAATTTGAATCCAGGAATTAATTAGGCTGCCAACAAACATTGGCATTGCTCAGTATTGGAATTTTAAAGCAAATAAAATGCTCATTGTGTTAATTGGCAATTGAATCCTCTGAATACTTTGGCAGCTTATAGCAGTTTTATAGCCTCGCTGCTGTCCAAGCTCTGAGAGCAAACCAACATGGTTTTACTGCTTGTGATCACAAGGATTTTTTAAACAAATAAGGGATAGATGGTAAAAAGTTGCCACTTTTAGATTTTAAAATAAAAAAATAAGAAATCTGGTTTCTATTGTCATCTCTTTTCTGATGTGTCTCGTGTCATGCTAGAAATAGTTGGTGCCTGTTTTCAGAGAGTTTTGTGCTCTCTCATATTGGTTGCTTCACATTTATTTTTGTACATGGGACTTGAAACATGACCTAGTTACAATTTAATACAAATGATTGATTTTGCTAAATCAAAATGGTAAACTTTGAATTTCTGCCCATTTCAGCCTTTACTGTTCCCAACACTAAAAATAAGAAAAGTATTTCAGTTAACTGCAGGAATAATTCCAGTCATTCCCCCTGAGCCCAGAACTCAAAGTACTCCTTCTTTCTCAAAAGCCCCTGTGAAAAAGAATGCAACTGCATGTTTGGAGCACTTGTGTCCTAGTACAGGTATTAATAGTATTTGCTTATTGCATTATTGTTGGAAATGTGCATTCTCACACTTCTAGTAATAGAGTTGGTGGGAATTAATTTTTTTTTTCCCCGGTCCAATAGGTGAACCCTGAAAAAGAAAGTTCTCTCACTTTGGATTGGGATAGAGTGAGGGTGTTTGATCGTGAAATTGCTCAAATGTTCCTGAATATAACAAAGATGGCAAAAGAAGCAAAGGTAATAATACTTACTAAGTATCAGTAGAGCCATGTTTCATATGAGAATAAAGGGCAAGAAATGTTTTTTATTGTAGTTCATATTTTGATAGTGTGGTCATCTCAGCAGAAACCGCTTCTTAATACTGACTTTGGAAATGATCATCACTCGTGATAGGAAGTCTTCATTACTAAACCTGCTAAGAAATACTGTTCAGATCTCTCCAAGCAGACCTCTTATTTCCCATGAGACATTGTATAAATCAGAATTTAATTACTTATATGGCAATATTCCTGCATTTAAATTTTTAATCATGTGTATGGTACAGTCTTTATAGCCAATTAACTTCTAATTCTGCTCAGTTCAATACTTGTTTGACGGTATGTTTGAATTTAAATGCTTATAGCCATCAAGGTTCAAAGACTGCATGAAGCTTTTAACTATAAAGATCCTGATTTTTAGGACCATTACTTGGAATAAGCACTAAATCCTTGTAGCACTGAAAGTACGTGCTGCTGAGGTAAATGGGAAGTAAAGATAGCAATAAGCTACCTTGCTGCGCTCACAGTTACAGGCCTTAGGACTGTAACTTTAGAATTTGGTAAAATTATCTCCAGCCAGATTTCCTAAAGTAAAAATATATTAGTGGTTACTGTTTTAAGAAAACAAAACAGATATGACAAGAATAGATAATGGTAGGTATGCCACATGTTTATAGATGTGATTGAAATTACACATTTACCAGTTACCAAACTTCAAAACTTTTACTGGGAAAATGCTATTTTCTAGGTAGAATCTGTGAGTAAAAAAGAGAAGGTGAAGCAGAGACCACTGGCTCTGAACACGGTAGAAATGCTACGAGTGGCCAGTGCTGCTTTAGGTATGTGTAAAAAGTTCAGATTTTCATACTGTTTTAAAGCAAAATATTTTGGCTTCTCAGACGAAATAATCAAGGACATATCAAATATAGATTGATACCATCCTCTCCCTATAATACATCATTTTGGGGGAAGGATCAAGTTTAGAAAGCTTGTCAAAAGTAAAATGTTGGGTAAGATAAAGGTGACAAAAGTCTTACGGAAAGGACAAACCATGATTTATTTAAATGCTTTGATAAGGTATACTTTCAGATGCAGCAAACAAATCATAATCACAGTGATGTGTAGATGATTTTTGTTTTCTCCTATCCCATCTTAGGAATGGGTCCACAACATGCCATGCAAATAGCAGAGCGTCTTTATACTCAGGGTTATATTAGCTACCCTCGAACAGAAACTACCCATTATCCAGAAAACTTTGACTTGAAAGGATGTTTGAGGCAACAAGCCAATAATCCTTACTGGGCAGAAACTGTGAGTATATGAAGCAAAACCTGTACTAACAGATCATTCTCTAGTCTGTGTTTTAGAATGTATCTTACTTGGCCTATAGGTCTTCAGAAACAATAAATACCTGTAATTGCTTTTATTTATGGATGTTGTATTCTCATGGATTTGATCTGAAAAGTTTCTTAACCTGCTAAGAGAGACCTGTTACCCACTTCAGCCAGCCTGTTTTCTCTCTCTTCCTTCACCCAGGTAAAAGCATTGCTATCAGAAGGCATTAATCGTCCAAGGAAAGGCCATGATGCGGGAGACCATCCTCCCATCACTCCAATGAGAGCTGCAACAGAAGCAGAATTAGGTATAGGCAGATTCAGTAGTGTTGGAACACTATGTGAGGAAATTAGTTCCTTGGGGTATAGGAGCCAGTTTGAAAATCCCTGAGTTTCAACAGAAAATACAATTATTTGAATAGTAGGAAGTGAAGAGAGAGCAATCTTTATCCTAACTTAAACTTCTGGTGACAGTGAAGTTCAGAGCTGGTCTGCTATTCAGTAATTGATCCTAGGGACCATAGTACTGCTAAGGAAAAGGAATAGCCAACTTAACAACTTAATGCCTACTTTCAGTAGGAGAAATTTGCCGCAGAATAGTAGCTTCCAAGTATTGCAATTTTATTGTATTTTTGTGCTTGAAAGTCAAACTTCAACTGCATTTTAATTTAGTCTCTATGGTTTGTGGGGTTTATATAAAAATGTAATGTTTGACTTTCTGTACACTGTGATCCCTCAAAAAAGGATTTTAAGGTTGTAAGAAAGTGTAGTGAATGTATTGTATTGTTTATTAGGAATAGCTAAAGATTGTTGTAGGAAACTGATAACTTCTGTTTTTCATGAATCAGTAAAATAATCTCTGATAGAAAAACAAATGCTTTAAAATTTTGACTAATTGTATGGGATACTGAATGGCCGTGTAAGATTTTTTTTCTTTATGTACACAGCAAGATGAAATATGCAAAGCACAGGACTACGAATTAGAAGCTGTTCATGGCAGTGTAACCTTTTGACTATTAGATTTCCTATCTGTAGAATGTGAATATGGAAACTTTGCTTTGAAATTTAACCTATATTAGTGTTAATAGGTAGTATTTTTAGAGTGATCTGTTGCAGGACTTCAAGCTGACCAGTGTGGCAGTTGCCACTAGAATCCCATTTTAGGTTTTAGATTAGGGTGTGGTCTCCAGTGGCACTAAGCAGTAGATCATTTTATTTTTGTTCATATGTCTCTCTTCTTTGTTTTGTTTTTAAGCAAAGAAGAAAAGTCTTTTCTACTTTATCCTCTCATTCAAACACATTGCAAAACTGGGAGATGGGCTGGTGAAATTGCCAGTCCTTCTCCAAGAGCATCTGCATGCAGCTCATGTCTGTATGACATGACGATTCTATAGGCAGGAAATTTTTAAGGGGAAACTGGATGGACTTTTGAATGTTATTTTCTTTTAGGTACCAGTTCTTCCTGTGATACCTGTGGAAATCTGGTACCTTTTAGTGCAGGTTTTACGTACAGCTGCAGGACTTGAGTTTTGTGGGTAAGATGTTGTTTATCCTCAGGTGGAGATGGATGGCGACTATATGAGTATATAACTAGGCATTTCATTGCCACTGTCAGCGCTGATTGCAAGTACCTACAAACCACCATTTCTTTCAGTATTGGCCCTGAATGTTTTACGTGTATCGGAAAAGTGGTAACTTCGCCAGGTAAGACAAATCAGGGAGTAAGTAGTTAGCTACAGATTTTTTTTTTTTCTTCCCCACTAATACATTGAATGCATATAAAAGTGAAGCTTTGGGGGCAAGTACAATTTTGAAGACATTTTTTGAGCTATCAAGACCAGAGACCAAATCTTTGTCTTCATTTCCATACTTCAATTACAATAGAAAAAGTCTTATTTTTCATGTAGTAGTCTCAAAGATTTAATGCCACATTTGCCCATGTGAAGACCAGTCTTTTTATAGACAGCAAACGCCTTTTGAGGGTTAAATTACACAAAGGCAAACTTTTTTTCTTGGGCCCCTGTAAAATGAATGTAGCACCACCACTGAGATTTTTATGGTGAGCTGGCCCAATAGTCCTTATTACATTAATATGACTTACTATTTGTATTTCTTTTTTTTTAAGAAACTCTTCCTATCCATTCTGGCACTGTGCTTTCATTCAAGGAAAGCATTTACTTTTTTTCATACATCAACCTGACTCAAGTCACATGCAAAATAGATTTGACGCAATGTAGCAGGAGATACCATCTTGTGATACTGTATTGCCTTAGATATTTTCTGCATGGTATGGCAGACAGCCTCTTAACTTTGATCTGTATAATGTGGCCCATGTTAAAATTAGAAATATATACCTTGGCCTTTTGAAAGCTGTGAAGATACGCTCTCATTATTTTTGTTTGTTTGTTTCCTTACCTCCAGGGTTCACAGAAATTATGCCGTGGCACAGCATCCCATTAGAAGAGAGCCTTCCCCACTGTGAGAAAGGAGATCTTTTTCCAATTGGTGAAATAAAATTGCTGGAAAAGCAGACCAGTCCTCCTGATTATCTGACAGAAGCAGAACTTATCACTCTGATGGAAAAGCATGGCATTGGTAGGAACTTGCTTAACTTACATTATCCTGTAATACATCCACCAAGAGTGCAAAGAGTCTGAATCGCTCCTCTGAACTATCTCTGTCGGTAATGACCTTTCAGTATTCATTTGAATAGGTACAGTAACAATCTCTTTTTTCCCTTCAAGCCACAATGCCTGTAGCACCTCTTAGCAGATTGTAGATTGTCTCTTCCTCCACGTTCCTTTCCCTTTCTTATCCTTATGCCTAGTTTCTGGCCAAAGCAGTACCCTTTCATAATACATCCTTGTCACTTCTCTGTCAGAAAGAGCTGATGTTGTGTGGAAGAATGCACCTCCCCATTCTTAGGAATTATTTCCTTTGCAGCTTGCTTCAGCTTTGCTGGCTCCAGTAGTCCTTATATATCTTATTACTCAATTTACCACAATACTACTTGTTTTTTTTAATCTGACTTGTTTCCTTTGATGCATTTTCATAAATTTGTCCAGTCAAAGCAAACATAGTCTCTTACTCCACTGTGTTTTTCCAGAATAAGTGATTGTGAGAATAGGTGTCTTCCCAATAGTAATTCCTTGGAATAGGTGAAAGAATTAAGGTTAAAACATAATGTTTCAGACTTCTCAGAAGTGCAAAGGACATAAGAGTTACTAGAGAGAGAAGTTATCCACTGGAAGTTGGATAACAGTAAAAAGGTATCTGAATTTTAAGCAGTCTCAGGAGCGCTATAATTTGACATAAAACCAGAGAAGTCAGAAATGAGTAATTCGAAGAAAACTTTGTTTTGTTCTGGATGGATATATTGTTTTCCTTTGTGTGGCAGGAACTGATGCAAGTATTCCAGTCCACATTAACAACATTTGCCAGCGAAACTATGTCACAGTGGAGAGTGGTCGGAGACTAAAGCCTACAAACCTTGGCATTGTTCTGGTTCATGGTTATTACAAAATAGGTCAGTTCAATGCTCTTCCCTTTCCGTCCTCTTACCTTCTTTTTCCTTCAGTATGTCAAGAGCTGTTGTCACTGTATAAGTAGCATTTCTGTCTGAAATAATGCATCTAGGAAAGTATTACTAATTCCAAAGACTATGATAATTAAAAGTGATGCCAGTTTACTTATGGACAGTTTCCTACGCCCATTTTTTGATCTTTCATTGCTGCTTCTCTGTTGCTGTTGTCTCTGGTTTTCTGTTAGATGCAGAACTGGTTCTTCCTACGATCCGCAGTGCTGTAGAGAAGCAACTCAACTTAATAGCTCTGGGTAAAGCGAATTATCATCAGGTCCTGGAGCACACCCTTGATATTTTCAAAAGGAAATTTCACTATTTTGTGGATTCTATTGCAGGTAAAACGCTTTACATGTGGAGTTCCCTACAATTACTTAATTGTTGCAAAGATGCTACTAGAAAATACTTATATATTAGGTTCCTTTCAGAGGTTTAAGCTTACTGCAAAGTTGTGTTCCAGGACTGGAAGTTGCCAGTCAAATTAAGTTGCTTTCCAAAAGCAAACGGGCTGAGTCAGGGCTCCAAAACTCTACTTCAGATTTATTTTGTGACTGTGTAGTGGGGAGTTTTCAGAAACTTCAGACTAGCTGAAGTACTTACCCTTGTGTGTTTGTGCATGCTCACTGCAAAATGCTGTGTATTTAAAAAGTCTTCCTGAACAAGGAAGAGCATTGTGAGTAAAATATTTTCATTCCCTACTGAGGTTAAACCATGACAGTCCTTCACAGGTCCTGTAGATGATTTTGTGCAAGATTTCCTCTTAAGAACTAGAATTCTAACATAAATGTGATTATCTCTTTCGCAGGTATGGATGAGCTGATGGAAGTGTCTTTTTCACCCTTAGCTGCCACGGGTAAACCTCTTTCCCGCTGCGGTAAATGCCATCGTTTCATGAAGTACATTCAGGTAAGTTCACCTCATGCTTGGAATTTCAATTTCACTTGCTGGGGAGCATTGAGTAGAAACCCCTTTTCCATTATTGAATTTGGATTCAAATGTGGTTGTCAGGAGTGCATTTCTAAACCAAAAAGCCTGATGGAGTTTTTCCATGGGGAACAAACTAGAGAGCAGCCCTAGTTGGATTTACTGCAAGTTTTGAGCTCTGTTGACACTACAGTTGTTCAGGAGATTTGTATTCTACTTCCAGGCCAAACCAAGTCGTCTGCATTGCTCTCACTGTGATGACACCTACAGTCTCCCACAGAATGGTACCATTAAACTCTACAAAGAGTTGCGTTGCCCCCTAGATGACTTTGAGCTGGTGCTGTGGTCGTCTGGATCCAGAGGAAAGAGCTACCCACTCTGTCCATACTGTTACAACCATCCTCCCTTCAGGGACATGAAAAAAGGTAGGAATTCTGGAAACATGCAGGGATAACCTTCACTTGAAATAGATTAGGTGCAGTGTATACAGTGTGCTTTTTAGTAGTTTTTAATCAGTGGTGCTTGATATAAAGTGCTGTTCAAATGAAATTACAGATACCTAAAATTCACGCTAAACTCGCTGACCAAAATGTATTCGTTAACTCATTTCTGAATACTTTTTTTCTTTATAAAAGAAGAAAGAAATTAATTTATGTGCATGCACAGTAGGTGACCTTCATAACACTCAGTATGCAGTGAAAGACACTGAGATTCTGACACCTTGCAAATTGGAGTATGCTTGGTATGGATAGGACTATAAATTAAGACCAGGTCTTGAGAGTGTTTTGATACTGAGATAGATGGTGTGTCAAAAGCTGTTGAAGGATATAAGAAGGGGTAAAAGTTGCAGTTAGTTTGGTAACTGTGAGACCAAAACTTAATTAAAGTAGTGCTTTGAAGCTCTTGAGTATCAGGAGCTTTTTGGCATCTTTTTATTACCATCTTTTAATTAAAAATGTCTTGTACTAACAGTGTATAGTGCAAGTATAAAATAGCAGTTAGTTAGGAGCCATACCTTTAATTGAAAACATAATTAGTTTTCATCACTAATGTGTCCAAACTGCCTGTACTGTACACTGGCAGTATCTGGCAATTCTGAAAGCCATTACAGAAAAATCTTTGAGCAAGGGATTATTCTGAATCTGTGAAAAGGCAAGTTGCCATCTGGGGAGCGGTTCCATTCTGTAGTGATTTAGAAAACGTCTAATATACTAAGCTGTCTTTGACGTCTGTATCTCACTTCCTCCAAACTGGGTAGTGTGGGTAGTGATATAAAGGGTTCCTTGTGGTATGGTTTTACTCTTCTTCCACCAGGAATGGGCTGTAACGAATGCACCCACCCCACGTGCCAGCATTCTCTTAGCATGCTTGGAATTGGGCAGTGCGTTGAATGTGAGAATGGGGTTCTGGTGCTAGACTCGACGTCAGGTCCCAAGTGGAAGATGGCATGCAACAAATGCAATGTGATTGTGCACTTCTTTGAGAATGCCCACAAAGTCCGAGTGTCACCGGAGACCTGCGACTTGTGTGATGCAGCCCTTGTGGACGTAGATTTTAACAAAGCTAAATCTCCTCTACCTGGTGATGAGACCCAGCATTCAGGCTGCATATTCTGTGATCCTGTGTTTCAAGATCTGGTGGAGCTGAAACATGCAGCCATGAGGCACCCCATGCACCGTGGGGGACAAGGAAAAAGGCAAGGTCGAGGAAGAGGTAAAGGCCGGAGGCCTGGAGGAAGACTCAATCCAAAGAAACCCAAGGACAAAATGGCAGCTCTGGCTGCTTACTTTGTATAATGGCCACACAACAGAAAAATAAACTTCTTATAAAAATTTGTTTCCCTTTAAGTTCATTTTTAAGTATTTTTAATCTTCACTGCTTTCCTGTCCTTAGAAAAGTTAAACACCTTAGATTGTTGTACACCTTCATTTAATCACAAAACCAATTCTTCTGGATGATCAGTTAGTAACTGAGTAAGCCTTTAAGCTTTTAATTGGAATTCATTGGTCCAAGTAGAGCTTACAAACAGTACGGACACTCAAGAAGTCTACCTAGACTGTTACCTGTGGCTGATAGAAAGGAAATGAAATTTCCCTCTTCTGTCATTTCTGGGGCCTTTGTCAGCAATACAAGTGCCAGGAATGTAAGAGCTGATTAAGATCAGTGTTATGCTGCTGTAGTCAGCATAACATCTCAACTGTTTTAAATCCAGTTGGCAACTGGTCACGAGCGGTGTTCCCCAGGGCTCAGTTTTGGGACCGGTCTTGTTCAATATCTTTATCGATGATCTGGATGAGGGGATCGAGTGCACCCTCAGTAAGTTTGCAGACGACACCAAGTTGGGCGGGAGT
>NW_008794161.1:196946-201906 GCF_000699145.1 Aptenodytes forsteri | reverse complement strand
GTGTCCAGAGCAGGGCAACGAGGCTGGTGAGGGGTCTGGAGAACAAGTCTTATGAGGAGCGGCTGAGGGAACTGGGGTTGTTTAGCCTGGAGAAAAGGAGGCTGAGGGGAGACCTCATCGCTCTCTACAACTACCTGCAAGGAGGTTGTAGTGAGGTGGGTGTTGGTCTCTTCTCCCAAGTAACTAGCGATAGGACGAGAGGAAATGGCCTCAAGTTGCGCCAGGGGAGGTTTAGATTGGACATGAGGAAAAATTTCTTTACTGAAAGAGTGGTTAAACATTGGAACAGGCTGCCCCGGAAAGTGGTTGAGTCACCATCCCTGGAAGTATTTAAAAGACATGTAGATGAGGCTGTTAAGGACGTGGTTTAGTGGGCATGGTGGTGTTGGGTTGATGGTTGGACTCGATGATCTTAGAGGTCTTTTCCAACCTTAATGATTCTATGATTCTATGATAGTCTTTAGGTGTGGAATGAGACTTGTTTCATCTGACTTTGAATCTTCAAAAATAATAAATTATTAGTAGCTGTCAGATTTTTAAATCACATCTGCAATAGCAAGAGCACTACTTCAAGTCTGTCACGCTGCTGCATAAGAGAATAATGCCAAGAGACATAAAAAAAGGAAATTATAAATGTGAAGGGGTATATCTGCATTGAGCAGTGATTCCCAAATTATGGTCTGTGCAGCCAAGTCAGTATCTTTTGGCCAGTGGGCACCAGTTAAATGAGACCTCCTCCTGCTGCTGGAGGTCAGACAGAGTACCCATGCTCTTCTTTTCCTCTGTGTTCACACAGCTGATGATACCTGATAAAATACAGTTTGTACTGTCTGTACCCCAAATTGTCATTTCAGTGTTGGTTAGTTTTGTTGTCAAAAGGAGGGAGTCCTCATGTTTTTATATGGAGCTGTATCTAACCACTGTGGCACTGGGTGCCACATTACAAAATCTAATTGTACAAATATATAATACTCTTTCCTTTCCTTCCATGTGCACATAGCTGATAATACCTGGTCATCTGATCAAGTACAGTTTGTATCATCTATACCCCAAAACAGTTTCAGCACTAGTTGTGGTTGGATGGGAGGATGCCATCGCAGTTTTACATGGTGCAAAGGCTGCTGTATTTGAACACAGACTATGCAGAGAGCAACTTGACGTGATTCACTGGCAACAGAAAGGAAAGACAAGTCCCTACAAAAGGTAACGTACAACTCTGTTGTTTTAATTGACACAGTGTGTGCATTTACTGAACAAGAGAACACAAACAAAAAGCCACAGCCCCGAGCCTGTTCCTCTGAGCGAATGTTTATACAGTTACAGCTCAAACATGGACTATGTTTTAATAGTATTGCTTAAAAGACCCAGCCATAGATAGAAGTTTCTTTTTGTAGTTCCTGTTTGTTTGGTTTTTTTCTAAATATTAAATGTTCTTTCTGGTTAAAAACAAACTGTCTTTGCATCTCCCTTAGCCTGGAGTGAGTAGCTTCTTTTCATGTTTTAAAGATCATTTTGCTGTAATGTCTCAGGGACATAGATCTTAGCGTAAACTATAACAGCTTTCAGGGTGCATGTATTGATTCAGCTGTTCAAGTCCTCTCTTACCTCTGTAGCCTGCTTTGGTACACTAGGATATGGTTCTGAAAATACCTGTGTTGCTGCTGTGTATGGCACTGGCTGTTGGCTGGGCTTTCTGTGATACTTGGAGACGGTGGCCCTGGAAGTGTGGGAAACCTGTCATTAGTCATTCTTCGTGGCTTTTGATCTGCGTGAGAACATTTTCCTCTTTCTCCAAGCATGGCTTTTATTTTGGCCATTTGCAGACAAACTTTTGCTTGTAAAATCTCTTTGCTGTATTAGCCCCAGTGGAAATAAAGTGCTGGGATCTTTCTCTCAAGCGCTTAGAATGAGCCGTTTACGTGTTCTGGCGGATTTCAGTGGCTCCCTTGTAACTACCACAAATGGCAAAGTTCTTTCTGATACAGATGTATTAGTAACTGCGAACAGTCATTCAGAACCATCGGTGCCTATGGCTGAGGAAGGAAGGCATTGGTTTTGCCCTGCACCAGCTGCCACAGAAGCTTGTTCTCCCTCTGCAGCTGGGCAGCACAGGGTGGCCATGGCCTGGGAAAAGGCTGCGTGGTGCAGGAGGTGCCACAGTGGGCTCTCGGTGCTGTGGCCTGGCACATAGGCTGGTGGTGGCAATTGTCTCCAGAGTGGAGTGGAAAGAATGCAGAGGTGATGGGCACTTTCAGTTTCTACTTAAAATTTAGAGGCATATTCCTGGGATTGCTTTGAAAGGTACAAGACAGCAAGAAACTTCTTAAAATTATGAAGTCCCTGGAGATGTGTCTCTAACGTTAAGGTGAGCACTAGATGTCTTGTGTCTATGGTTCTTACTGGAAAAAAGAAAGGAATTATGGCTTATGAAATAAATCTCTTTTGCTTTCAGTTTATATTCCATGGGAAAAGCTCCGGGGAAAGCTTTTATTATTTAGGAAGTTTTCTTTGAAATAGCATCATTCACTCAAGAGAGGAGATTTGGCTCCCATAGCTGATGAAGGAATAAAAATTAATTGATCTATATGATATGGCTGCATGCTTGTCCCTGCTGAGATGGCACTAGCGTGCCTTAGGAAGCTTGCTTTTGTCAGCCTGGGGAGAGGGAAGTAGAAGTTGGTCTCCCTAGAAAGTTGGTGCCAAAAGACAGACAGACAATGCAGTGCTCAGGATTAAGAAGAGTATTAAAATACAGATTTTTTGATCTGATAATTATTTTTCTGTGGAAGGAAAAGAAGGATTAGATCTCTGATAGGAGCAGGGAAAGAATACAGTACAGACAAAAAACATCTGTCTGAAAGTGATCAGTAGCCGTTTTAGGGCTAGTAATACTGAAGGGGTGATTTCATTCTGTATCTAGGGTTGCTCTCTCCTAAATCATTCAACTGTTTTAAAACAATTTTTGTTCTTGGAACTGCCAGTAGGGAGTGATCATAGCAGGGATGTTGCAGGATACAGGCCACTATAATTTAGCGTGGGAATACAAAGGGAAGAGGTGGGATAAGAATCTCCTTAACTTTAATGGCTTAGAAATCTCTAAAAACCTCAGCAGTCTGTTACTGAACACAGTTAACTTTGTGCCCAATGCTTCAATCTGTCGTGAATCCTAAATTTGTACTAGGTTCAGCAGGAGTTCAGAGCACTCAGATCCTTCACAAAATTGAGCATCCAACCACTGAATTAAAAGCCTACTTGAAAAAGTGTAATAGTGGCCCTCTCTTTTTCATAGATAATTTATTTTTATGGGATCCTCTGTGAAGTATCCCAGTATAAAAAATAAGCAAGTCTTGAAAGCATTAACTGCGCTTCTCCTTTCTTTTTCAGAGCGCTCTTGCGATTTAAAAAAGCGTGAAGTATATTGTGTTTGCTACCTTGTTCAGTAGAATGGGGACAGAACATGAGCTAACGCTCTGAAATAGAGATGTCTGAGAAAGAGAAAACAAGAAATCAAGGTACTGCAAATGCTTGCAGCAATATTATTTCACTGAACATGTACTAGTGCGTCTGGGTAATGTGTTCTCCTGGCTTTGCAGCATCTGATAATTTATTCCTTCCTCCTCTAAAAATGTTCTATTATATCCAGTTAGCCCTGGAAGATACTATAATGTAAGGACAGAATACTTATCACTCTCTTAATACCTGAAGTAAAAAGGTATTTCTAGTTGCGCGTGGGGGAAACTGCTGCTGTTTGGAAGAAAAGACATGTCACCTGTTCACGTCTAGATGTTTGAATGTTGACCAGGAGATGGGGAATACAAATAGCATTAAAGACATTGTCATTGGGGGGGAAAGAGTTTTGAGGTTTGGGTTGGGGTTTTTTTTTCCCCCAAAACTGAATATTCAGGTTAATGTCTTGATAAAACTATTTGTTTAATACTTCCCAAATGAAAGGCTCGTGTTTTATGGTATTAAAAATCAGAAAGCCAGTAGACAAAGTAATAAACTAGGGTCCTGTTTTTGGGAGAGACTTTTGCAGTTTCTTAGTTGGAAGAGATAAATGAATGGCACTGTGCTTTGGTACTACACCAAAGTTACACTGTTCCACAGCTCTGTGTGAGGCAAGAAGGAAAGGGATTTTAGTTGATATGCTGTAAATACCCAAAAGGGCCCAAAAGATCTAGGAGAGAGGTCAGTGCAAGTATTGTGGATGCCTGTGTCCTACTGACCTCACTGAGGGTTTTGATACAGTATTATTTTTGTGAGTCTAGGATTCAGGATTTTCAATCTTTTCTTGGAAGATTCCAGCTTGGGACAAAGATTGTTCCATCTGTTACTGACACTCTCCCTTTTCTAAGCCAGTGGTGCTCTTAAACGAGCAAGAAAAGGTTATAGTTGACGTGGTGGACATGGTTAATTAACTACAACTAGTTTGAGAAACAGGTCAAAATCACTGTACCTTTAGCTAACAGTCTATTTAAGTGATGGTGCCTTGTATTTTTGCCTGTGGTAAGGTTTTGAAAGCTAGCACAGGTGTTTTGCAATGAATTATGCACAGCAAAAAACCTGGCATGGCTACAAAATCAGGTCTTCTGAAGCTTTTTTTATAAGCATTTGGGTGGGAATGGAAACGCAAAGGGATTGTGAGTGACAAGGTTGGGAGGGGGGGAATCGTCTCAGTGAGTAAGTTTGGGTGAACTTGTAGCCTGTGCACCCTTACCAGCTGCACGTACCTCTGTCAGGGCATGTAATTCTTTATAATCTGATGTAGAATAAGTATTTTAGGATGGAAAACTGTTCCGCCGGGTGAGTGTTGAGCACCGGGAGGGCTCGGTGAGAAGATGGCACTCGTAAACATGTTTCTGTTCCGAACACTCCCATTTCAGCCCGTTTCTATTTCTGATTGCCCTCCCTTCCCCTCACCCTCTGCAACGGAAGCTGCCCTCGGGCGAAAACTGTCCCG
>NW_008794161.1:194343-196292 GCF_000699145.1 Aptenodytes forsteri | reverse complement strand
GCGGCGGGAGGCGCTTCCTCCTGAGGAGACTCCCCAACCTCGGCAGGGCCCGCGGGGCCCTTACGGTGCCGTCCGCTGCCTGGCGCGGGCTGCCTCGGGGGAGATCCGCTCAGCGTCTCCCAGGGAGTTTTAGCTTTTTTTAAATTTTTTTATTTCCCCCTTCTTAATTGTTTTTGTGAATATTCTCCTGAAAGCTGGGCTTTTAATAGCGTGCTTCTGTCACAGGCCTCCTGCCGAGATCTGGGTCTTTACAGTAATGTTTGTGTGCACTCAAAAATATTTCTCTCCCACTGTGGGTGCATGACAGATTAAATTACAATCCTGCAATTAGCGTGATAGGGCGATTCTTGTGGTAAAGTGCCAGTAGTTTGAATTCAAGTCCCTAAGGGCACCTGTGTGGATCTACTTGAAAGTCTGGGGAGGGAAGGAGTCAGTGAGCTGCAACCTGCCCTGCAGGGCTATAAGGCATAAGAAGCAAGCCAGCTAGAAAAGTATTCAGCTTCCTAGCCCTCTTGAGTTGTCCTGGTGAGTAGGGCGTGCTTGCGTGGGTTTCTCAAGTTGATGTTTTCTCAAAACTTCAAGAGCATAGTCACACCACCACTGGAAAACACTGCTCTTCTTTCAGTGATGTTTCTGCCATCCCCTGATTTCAGGAGAGACATCTTACAACCTTCATCCTTACCAGTTTAGACTTCCTCTAAGCTAAGAATTTGGATGTGACTTACTTGTTTTGGCAAGCTGGTGCTTCACCAAGAACAAGTTGTCTTGCTCTAACCTCTTGTCTCCTGATGCTCTTCTGTCTTTGTGTCTGCTTCCTGACAGACACCTACCCCTCAGCGGGTAGGGCCTGCGTGTTCTGGGTTTTATGAAGTTCCTGCTACAGTCTGCTTCATTAAAGTGTTTTAAGAGTCAAGAACAGGGATTGTGGATGGTCTTAAAAAAAAAAAAAACCAAAACTAAGTGGAGAGCTGACTTTGTGCTATGGTACTGGGGATAACTAGTGAAGACAGGGAGTTAAGGAAGAGTGATTCTGTTTAGGTATGCTGAATGTTACCTGGTTACTAGAGGAATTTGATAAAGGAATAGAAAACAGCGTTTGAATTACTTGTCTCTCTAGCTACCATCTAGTGAGTTTATGAACACTGAACAGATTTTGTTGTTGTTATCGGAAGTGTATAGGTGATTTTTAGGTACTTAAATTGCCTTAAAAAAATCAAGTTACTTCTGTGCCTTATATTACATAGATGCTCCTGGACATAACATCATTCAGTTAAACAGTGTGCCTAAACCTAAAGATGAGAAACGCATACAAAAAAAATTAGTTTTTTAGGCTGTAGTTGAAAAAGACCCCGTTGATCATTGCATTACTTAGTTGTGCTTTGTCTAAATTGCTCTTGAACAAAACACAGCTGTTGCATTCCTAAAAGAGATTGCAAATTCATCGTGTGCACTGAATCTTTGAACTCCTTGGAGCAAGAGTGGGTCTGGATGAGCGCTTTAAAGAACAGGGTAATGCCAGTCTTGAACAAATACTTATCATATAGCAACCCATCTGCCACGTGGGCCAGGCTAATGTTTTCTAAAATTGTTTTATAGAGGAAGGTATGAAGCTGTAGAGATATGGGATAGGTTCTTGAAACTGTAGTGATTTTTAAAACAGTATTTCTGAGTTACATATCTGCTAACATTCTGTTGTTCTCTAGTGGGCATATTAACAAGTGGAAGCAGAAAAAGACTGCTGCTTTTGCAATGCTTTCATCTCACCTGTCACTTCTGGTGTTTACACAGAAAAGAGCCTGCCCTGTCAGAAGCTGCATGTTTCACATACCTGCCCTGCAGCCAGTTCTGATTAGACAGCCTGCTTTGTGGAGCTTCTTAAGTCCTGAGCTGGGGGGAAAAAAGAAAAAAAGAAGAAAAAAAAAAGGGGGGGGGGGAGGGGAAAGGGAGCT
>NW_008794161.1:184123-194264 GCF_000699145.1 Aptenodytes forsteri | reverse complement strand
GGGGGGGGGGGGGGGGGGGGGGGGGGGGGGGAGGAGGGGGGGGGGGGGGGGAAGAGAAAGAGAGCTAAAGAAAGCAAAGCAGAATAAAAGTGCAGCAATCGGCTTATTTATGCTTCTTTTCACAAAACGTACTTGGAAAACAGAAATACATAAGGAAAGTGTTTTTACGAATTCTTGTGGCTGCCTGCAGGCAAAACAGTGAAGCAACCCTGTGTGTGAAGCTATGCACTTGGGCGTAGTGCAGCATACCTGAAGTGTCAAATGTAGGGATCTCAGCAGACTTACAGGTCAGTTTTGGACTCCCATGACAAAGAGGAACCTCATTCTGCAGTCGCAAAAAGGCTGCAGTTTCCTATTGGGTAGGCTAAGTTCTTGCATGTGGAGGAAAAGACTGGTAGAGCCCAAGGCCAAGACGGGAATCTAGTATTTTGAAAGTGCAGGCCCTCTTCTCATAATCCATGTAATTAAGGACCAAAACTAAAGTCTGTGATTGTGTGAGAAATTGCCAAACATTATGCTTTCTTTCCCATGTTCCCAGGTTTGCTACTGCAGATCAACTCAAAATGCAGTTTTGAAGGTTAAATGAACTTTTCAATTGATCTTAATCCCCCAAATCCTCGATAAAATAGATCAGGGAATGTAAGGAAATAGGAGAAAGAAGGATGCTAAAGGTTTTAAGAAAAGGAAAAATAAGGGGAGGGATGACACAAGATATTTAAATGTTTGTGTAAAAGTTGTTAAAGATGCAGAAGTGATGTCAGATTAGGAAGCGAGTTCGTGAGAGGTCACTGTAGCTTAGATCCAGTGATCTGCTGTTGCAGGCTATCACAGTAGCATCCCTAACACACAGATGGCAGCTCAGTGGAAAATACACACATTCAAATATTACAGTGTCAATATAACCAGGTTTAACACTATGAAGATGTTATTGGATGTACCTTGCTGACTTCTGGCATTGATGCTTGTTCTGTATTTCCTCAGTTTGAGACTTGTTTAACAATCTGGCATCACAGAATGTATTTTACATAATGATTAGTAATGATGAAGGGTTTCTCTATAGATCAAGTGTTATTGGGAATCGAGTTTGGCACACAGTTCTGCAGTTCTGCTTCTTATTTCTGCGTTGTCAGATACTTAATTCACGCCCACACAGATGTGTGGGTCATGCCTTGAAGGGCCCAAAGCCAACAGAGGTCCAGCAATATCCTTGGCTCATGAGACAACATATGGTGATGTTTAGCTTGTCCTTCCAGTTGCTTGGAGGCATAAGCCTTTGCGTCTTTGTAAGGAGAAACATTATTCCTCCACCACCAATCAGGATTGCTGTTGAGAAGAGAATGGGGTAAGGAATAACATTTGTTAGGTCCAGCAAGGAGTTTCTGAATGCTATTGCTTCTCTAAGGCTACACACATCTCTTACATGGAAGCAGTTGGATATCTCAGGCTAACCCCTTTGAATGTCTTTACTAATCTAAAATGAATTATTTTAACAATCTTCTGCACATGCAGCTAGCATAGCGAAACACTAGCTAAGATAGCCAACCACTTTTGCTTCCTGGCAGGACTTGCACTTAAATTGCTAATCCGGTGAAGATTTGCAGATGTTTCTACTTTGAATAATTCATTTAAATCAATGGAACTGCCTGCCTTGTATGGAGCTAAATACATACATAAAATTCTGAAGAATTGGGGCAGGCTTAAGTAATCTTGTTTTGCAGAATTTTAATTAACATACACTTTTGGGTAAGAGCTATGTGTTCCAACAATCTGTGGAAATGGGTCAATGTGAATGAAGAGTCCATTAGTTACTTCCAAAGCTTTAGAAATTAACCTGAAATTGTACTAACTTGTACTGAAACAGAACATGAGATGAAATCAGACCCCTGAATACAGAAATTTCTCCTTTCCCTTGATAGGAGCTGAAACTTGTATGACCATCCTGTGACATAGCCAAAGAACAATGTGAAATTCCAGCAGCCTTCCTGTTTGAGGAGACTTTACTACAATAACAGTTGTGAGACTTCGGCTTCCTGTTCTGCCCCCTCCCAAACGATTCACTGTGTTTCATCTCTCAGTTGCCTCAGCATCCTGTTTTGTGTCTCTGTGTTTTACACAGTAACGCTGCCACACAAGGTGTGGCCCTGGCATCTTTATTTTCAGCATTTCCCTGCTTTTAGAATAGTTAATTCAGCAATTCTGATATTTTGATGTTTTTATGTGATGTAAGCATGAAGAAGGGAAACAAAAATCTTATCTTGCCTCTGGTTTACCCAATCTCTTCTTAAAACTCCCTTTAGTCCCTTCCTCTGTGAAAACTACTAATACCCTGTCTACCATGACCTCTGCTTTTAATAAATCCCCTGAAACTTACTTCCTTATGTCCTAATTTGTACCATTTAGTGTATATTATTGTAATGCACTAATACTTCTCATTGCTAGGAACCTGTTTACAGTATCAGTGATCCAATCACTTCAGACAAGAAAATGATTTCACGTGTCATTGCCTGCAAACAAACTTTCTAGTTTTTATAGGACCGGTTGTGCTTGGTAGCGAAAGCAAGCATGGGATTAGCAGAAACAGCCTACTCTTTCAGGAACACCAGTGTTCTCACTGGTTTATGATTGATAATGTTAGAATTGGAAGCCTTGATAAAGTTAACGCACAAGAGGAATGTGGCACTTCTGCTGTTTACTAGTTAATTTAGCAAATGGTTAACAAACCAGCTGTGGTAATTTTGGGTGGTGGTCAAAACTAGTTTGTTTTCTGTTGTGAGCGGTTTGCCCACTGCTGCTTCTGAAGCTGATGGCAGGACAATACACAGCTTGAGAGAAATGATGTGCAGCCCACACTGCATGTGTCTCTGGATAATAAAGTTTTTGGCTGTGCTGACCTGCCTCCAACAGTATATAGAGGCTGGACAAACTGTTAATTTTGTGGTCAGTAAATTGCTTTTCAGAATACATTTCTTAATTTAAAACTCCCAGGGAGTTTTCCATGTTACAATATACTCTCAATAGTAATTTTGGGAAAGAATCACTTTGCCTTTAAAAAGAAAGTGTATGTATGGGGCAAGAGAGAAAAAACTTGATGAAATGCTGAAAAAAGGATCAAATCTATAATGATGAGGAAACCTTTAGGGCTGGCTTGCTTGTGTTTAAAGCAGTTTCTTTGGTTCTGCTTGGAAAACTGAAATTGTCTTTCTCTAGAATTTGCATATTTTTCTCTCGTAATCTGTGTGAAACACCCTTTCTGTTGCTGTTTGAATTGGACATCAAGGTAAGAAATACTCAATTTTGAAACAACAGGTTTAGGGCTTAATTGAAAAGTGGCTTTCGTGGAGTTGAGCCTCTCCTGTTCTGCTGTGTGGTTTTTCTTCCTGCTGAGAATGAAACGGAAGTAGCAGGTGACTCTCCATTGCACATTTTCTGTAAAAACTGTTCGATGATGACTGAAGGGTCTAAACAGATGGATTCTGGATTCTAAAGCTGCTGTTTCCAGTAGTTTCAGAAGAAAATCTGGAAAAAACTGCTTCATGTAAAGATGGAAACTTAAAAGATTGAAATTCTGTGTGGCATTGTTTATATATTTGTTTTGATTCCATCTTGTTCATCTACTGTAAAGACCTGATGTCACTAACACAAGAAACAACTTCCTATGCATTGTAGGATGTCAGATGTTCTCTCCTCAACAGATACATACTTTTCTGGTCACTATCACCCTGGGAACTCTGGGTGCTGCTGTAATAAATACTAATGATTGGAGCCACTTGAGTGGAAACGTTCTGCAGATGATTACAAGAATAAAAAGGGGGGGAGGGAAATAAAAGTGGCAGATTGGGGAGAAAATACTGAATACAAGCAGCTTTTGTTTATGAGGAAACTTGTGACCTGCTATTATTTTGGCAGCATGAGAGGATCTTTCACTTACTAGAGAACTGCTGCCATTTGCAGATCTGCACTAAAAACACTTTGCTGATACAGCTGTAACTGCTGGAAACACACACTGAGTCCACAGTGACAAACTTTGCTTTACTGTCAAAGCTGTACTGTATGCGATCTTCTGGTGTTACAGAGCCTGGGTAGCAAATAAGGGTAAAAATATATCTTCCCTCCGATATAAGTCAGCTGCAGCTGACTTACGCTAGAAGCTTTTGCTAGCAGATATAGCACCTCTTTGTTCCCCAACATATGCATATATATGTGTGTGTGTGTGCACTCTGAAAGGAAAGGAAAAGAGGATCGTATGGTGGTGCTCTGGCCTGCAATACCACTGTTGCCTTGTTGCCATGACTTTGGTAATAATACCTAGAAAGAACATCATGTAACTTTTTTTTTTAATTTGAAAGGTGACAAGTGATCAACAACTTGGCCAATACAGTTAGTAATCTCTCGTGCTTCTCTTTACACAAACAGAGATTTCCTGACAGTACTGTGGGGGAATGTGTGTGTTTGGGGCAGGGGGATGTGAATTATTTTCCTTCCAAAAAAGTAACTAAAAATTCAGAAGGCTTCGCATGAACACGGGGTGTTTGGTATGTCCTAGTGAGGCTTTGTACCACTCTCCACCAGGTTACGCAGAGCTTGCTTCTCACTGCTCAAAGTGCTGAAGAGCAGCTGTTTGGAGTCTGCCATGTGCTGCACTACTCTGCTTTCTCAAAGCTGCTGTAAGCTGTGGGCATAGAGCACGACAGGAAGTCTGTCATCTGTTTTCAAGCCTTTGAAAAAAGTGTAGTCGTAGTTGAGGCCCTGGACAAGATGTGGTGGCCTGACCTTTGATGCTCTGGATGCTTCCCCCTTGCCCACAAAGCTGTAACTAGAGATTTCTGAATATAGCCTCTTAAATTTGAGGGGAAGAAGAGGTGGGGGCATCTTTGAAGTGGTGACTTGTTTGCAACACTCACTGCAAGCGTACTGGGGATTTAATGACCCGGATAAAACTAAATGATCTTACTAGGGTTTCTGCTTCCTGAAGGAACTTGTGTATATTCTGTCTTTTATTTCTGAAAGCTGATACGTAAGGGGTCAGTAGCAGTCTTATGATTGATCTGACATATACGAATACACTGTGGCTGTGATGGCATGACAACTGGTCTTTTAAAGTGAAATAAAATAGAGAACTACATGGTATTGCAGAAGAGAAACAAGGTGAACGAGAAGTAAGTTCTGTTCTGCAACTTATGCCAAAGCTAAAGTATGCAAAAAATCATAATTGCTTTCTACTTCCGTGTGTAACTTTATTTTGGCTCACAGGTATGTATATCAACAGAAGCTTTGCATAGCTCCTTTTAACAATACCGTATGTGTCCAGTAGTCCAGAATCTTTCAAGGAGGATGGCATATAAAATTAAGTGTGTTCTTTATTAGCATAAGTATTGCTTTACTCTGTAACTTACCACTTTTATCTATACTCAAGTTCTTAAAATGAGGCTTGTATTTTACCACGAAGTGGCTGGAGGATATGAACTCCATGCTCCAGCCACTGGCAATCTGACTTTAGCTGGTGGTGAAGCTACAATGCCTCATCTGCACTGTTACAACATGCATTAATTATTTTTTAATATTTTTTTATTGTGGTCAAAACACACCCTTTTTATTAGCAAAGAAATAGCCTGTAGCAAAGAAATTCTAAGTCTGTTTACTACTAGCCTGTGTAGGCTGAGGCTAGGTAATTAGTGTTACATGTGTCATAGAAATGGGGCTGACACATTTCTTCTAAGACTCTCTTAAGAGAAGGTAACATCCTTTCCACATAACGCACCCCACCAGCTTCCCTCTTCTTCCCAACACAGTTGTTTTCCCACTTAGAAAACAGCTACAGTATTTCTTCTGATTCATGAAGATTAAATTATGCTTGGTTCAGCCTGTCAGCAAGGTGTCTTGGGCTTCTTTGAAAGGAAGATTTTAACAGTAAGTGACATTCTTCTTTGCTTACAGGAAAGGTTTGAAGTCTGTTCTGGTAACTGCAGTGGGCTTCTACTTTTACGCTGGTTGCCATAGGTACTGTGTCTGCTTCCAGATACTCTCTAGCCAAGTGAGACCTTGTAGCTCTCAACTAAAGAAGCAGTTCTTACTCTTCTTTAATTACATATTTTGTTAACTCTTGAAGTCTCTGGTTTAGAGTATAAAATTAGAACCAGTAAACATCTAAACAGAATGGAAGATGCCATTGCCTTGGAGCTCCATTTACCTGAGCTTGTGTAAAAACCAGGCTTACCAATGTATTAGTACTAGTATTAAGAGTTTATAAAGTAATCAACAAATATGTTCTGTTCAGAACTGAGGTTAAACTAAATAGGTAGGGTCATTTTTTTAGGCTTTTATCTTTTGTCTTGTCAGAATCAACTGCTCAATGTTGTTGTTGCTGGCTGCATAACAAATAAAATCCTGATAAGCAACCATTTTCTTTGTATAGATTTGCAAAACTGTGGAGGGGGAGGAAATGCATAGGAAGCAAAGCTGAATGAAGCATATCAGTACTGAGGAATCTCTGAATTTCCTTTTTAGGAACTGGGTGGCAACTGGAAAGAGTTGAAGGATGTGACATAACTTGTAAACCTTTTCTTTGTTGCAGGCATCCTGTAAGCAGAGGTTTATACAGGACTTGTGAATTATAACATTTAGTATATTGCCTTTTGTTTAAGCTTCTTTTTATGGATCCAGTTCAGCAAGTCAGGGTTCTGGAAAGCAGAAGTCTACGAAGTTTAAAATCAAAGCATTAAGCTCTCTTGTGATGCCAAGCTGGAAACCCTGGCTAGATTTGAATTTTTTCCTCCAGCATAGCAGAGAAATTCTGAAGATGACTGAAGCTGTGGCTCTCAGTGTGCATTTAAATGCATAGCTGTTTCACTTAATATTTTTTGTCTCTGTTCTTGGAGCTGAAACCTACTTCAACTAAAGCTTCTGACTCTCAGCAGCATTAGCTGCTGAAACAATCTGACATTGTTTGTGTAGCTTGTATTTTAATATTCCTTTCTTTTCCACCTATACAAACAAAAACAGGAAGCAGGATTTTTTTTTGGGGGGGGGTTGCCATATCCGTTTCGGATGTGTTTCTTGCCTGACCTTTTAAAAGGTTGTCTGTTAGTGTCAGAGTGATTATAAGCAGGCATTGTTACTTTTAACTTGGGTAGGAAAGGAACTGACTCTCCTAAACATATTAGCCTGAAAAAAAAAAAAGCGCCAATTTCTGCCTTTCCTTGATGTGATATGACTGCAGCTAGCACTGAAAGGACTGCAAACATGTTGCCATCTATTTGAAGTACCGAAATGACTCATTAAAGTAGGCCATCACTGCTACAGAATGCGTAGCATAAAACACGCTTCTGTTAGCAGCCTGCTGACTAACACAATGCTTTCTGTTTGCTGCCACAGGAGGTACTCGTACATGGCTGTGAGGATATGACAAGGCCTCTCTTTCAGAAACACAATGGCAAATGCATTTCAGCTTGTTGTCACGGGGATCTAAAACCTCACGGTCTTCCCCTCCCCGCTCTTCTGTACGCACAAAACCAGTCATCTCTGTTGAACCTCTGCAGAGACCAGTTGCTTCCACCATTTCTTACTCTGTAGCCAACCAGTTTTATGTAGGACTTCCTAAATGTTTCCTGGGAAAACAAAGTCTTGTCCTTGACTTGCTGCAGGTGCCTTAATGTGTTATTTGTTTTGGTTGTATAATTTGATACTTTGTGGGTATCAACACTCCATGAACAATGGATAAAATGCTTTTTATGCGCGTCCATGCTTATTCTTCATTGTGCTCTTTGAAAATGTCTGGAATGTTGGTGCCTGCCATGGGAATATAGTGAATATAAAAGAGTTATTTTCTAGTAGCCCCATTTTAAAGTTGGATGGGGCTTATTTGTTTACAGATTCAAAAGCAGTATAGCAAGTATGTGCTTCCTATAAAGCATGTAGCTTGCATAAAGCATTGAGTAAAAAGGAGAGGGTGCGTAGATCATGCAGCGTTATTGTCTTCTAGATGCTTACCTAAAAGCTTCAGCTAAGTCACAAGTGTTGGAGTCTTTTCTTAGCCTAGTCTCCAGTGCCAACTCTTTGCACCTTCTTCCTGGGTGATTTCTTTGGGGAACTTCCAGTCAGGAGAAACTGAGTGTTAAAGAGCTGTAGGTTAGTACTGAGCATGACTTTTATTGTGGAGGGAGGGGAACTGCTGTCTTAAGTAACCTTCTTGGAGACTTGCGTGTACCACAATGCAGAGATCCTGATACTGTCTGTGGTAAGACAGTTGACTGCAAGCAAGAAATGTTGCGTAGTGAGTAGAAACAAAATGTTTGCATTCAGAGGCTAGAATTGAAGGTAGCAGTTCCCATCTGAGAGCTCAAGAGAAGGAGGTACCATCTGCGACTGGAGTGTGAGGCAACAGTTTGAAAACATGATTCATACGCTTCTTCCTCTTTGCATTCTTGAGAAAGCAGTTGTCTAACTGAAGATCTGACTAAAGATTTGTATGAATAAATACTGAACATATGGTTTCTTCTACTAGTTTACTAATGAAGTTGAAATTATTGTGTGTAATGCTTTCTAATTCTGATGTCACCAGCCATAAACAGTGAGGTTGTAGCTCAATTTAAACTAATGCAGTCTATTTTGCTTTCCCTTCCTTTTCTTACCAGCAGAGGTGTTTCACCACTTCTTGCAGCATCGTTGATCCATGCTGCAGTTGATGAAGTCCTCCAAACAGACTTGACTGAATTTAAGCAGCAAAGTGTGGAAACAGAAGAAGGAGAAGGAGATGAGGAAAGGTTCACCTGTAAGTATACTTTTTTCCTTCTGTGGTTTTCCCAGAGGCTATCTGTTGGAAGACTTCAGTGTTTTGAAACGCTTCCCAGAATATTTGGTTAGGCTGTCTGGCAAGCAGCAGTGAACAGAACTTTATTTGCTCCTGCTGGGTGTCTGTGGGATGAAAGGTAGCTATGCTAGTTTTGTGGGCAAGATGCAAACATGGTGTCTGGAGCCCCAGACTGATTGTGTGGGTTGGCTTTCTGGAAAGGGAAGAGAATTTCTCCTCCCAAAAATGGTTAATGACTGTGTCCACTGTGCTTCCTGAACTGAACTAGTTAAGAACTTTTCCTCATTGGAGAGCTTCATTTAAATTGAACTGGTTCAGTTCATATCTTAAGTTGATAACCTATTGTATTTTTGAAGTGCCCTTTTCTCTTTGGTAGCCTGACCTTAGCTAATTACTCCTATGTTGTGACATTGGCATCATCACAATTTCTGTTGTGCAGCCACGCTGACACCTTAAATTCATCCATATAATCCATCTTGCTTTTGTCTGTTCTTGGGACCAGGTTTTGGGCCCTCCACAACCTGAACATCTTGAAACTCGAGATCTTTTTCTTGGCAAGTTTCTCAATAATCTCTTTTTATCGATTCCTTTTTCTCTGTCCATCTTCCCCATAAAGATGGGATGCTGAGGGATGAAGAACCTGATGCATGTGTCTTCTGCCTGACGCCTGCATTTTCCCCTATCTGAGTAATCGGGGAGAGAACAGACCTTGGTGACTGAGTACTGGGTTTGTGCCTCGTGTAACAGATGGTCCTATTGCATTCACATGCTGAAGTGTTTTAACATTAGGCTTCACCAAACCTTCAATCCCAATGCCAAGAATTGAAATGGAGCAGGATGCAGGCAGAGCCGAAGATAGAAATGGAGAAGAGAGACGTCTTAGGCAAACTAGTCTATCCTGTAAGGGGAAATAATCGCCCTTCCATTTCCCTGGGATGACTTCAAAGGCAGTTCAGCGTGCCCCAGAGGATGCATCTCCAAGCAGAGCTCTGGTAATGGCCAGGGTACAGCACTTTTCCTGAAGCCTATTTCAGTATTCACCTACAAGTCTGAAACGGCAGAAAGGGGAAGACATTTAATTAAGTCTTGCTGCACCCTGAGTATTTCATCCCTTGCCTTAATGTTTGTAGCCTTCACATGTCTGGAGAGATTTAGCAAGTTTCCAGCACTTTGCATGGGAAGAGTTGGCTTCGTATCAGCTTGGCTGGGGCCTAAACAACATGCCCTGGCTCTCCTCCTCCGGCGTAGGGAGAAATGATTCGGCAGTCGGCGTTCAGGGGGAATGCGAGCAGCGGCATGCGGGACATCAGCAGGCCTGCCCCCAGGCGAGAGCCG
>NW_008794161.1:182485-183936 GCF_000699145.1 Aptenodytes forsteri | reverse complement strand
ACTCGGTGTTCTGTTGTGTCTGTTGGTCCGTAAGCAATCACACGGACTTCAGTGCAACTAACCTAACCTGGAGCAGGATGCTGCCCGAGATGAGGAGCTGGCAAAAGAAGAACTTTGCCTGACTAGATCACTGCAATTGTAAGAAAATAAAGAGGTACAGGCAGCAGTACTAGAGCATGGCTTTGTGCAGGGGAAACTGAAGGAGATCAAGGTACTGTTCTTCCATAACTAGAAGCTCTATATTATAGAATCATTTAAGTTGGAAAGGACCTTTAAGATCGAGTCCAACCGTAAACCTAACACTGCCAGAATGTTTGTTATGTTTGCAGCAATGACCATCAGGCATGTGGTAAGATCTCCCATTGTCAAAAGTGATACAAAAGCATCTCCCTTATATCAGAGAGAATTGTATCTTACTGTGCTCCAGTAGTGTATCTTTATTTGCTATTGCTCAACCTTTATAAGAAAATAAGGAACAGCATATTGTAACCCACATATGATAATTACATAGGTTTTCAGCACAAATATTTTGCAAAGCAGCTGGAAACTGGTCATCAGAGCATCTTGCAGTCACTCTGCTGGGGACGCTTCATTGACTCCCATGTAATTATCTTTGAGGTGAACTGTAGCAGTAATAGAAGATGTGAGCTGCTATGTATTTGTGAGTCTAGGATTATAATTTCTAGTTCTGGGTCTTATGAAAATCTTGGGCCCACAGACCTTCAGTTAGTGAACCTCATTTGAACAGCTAAGAAATTACAATGTTTAGAAACAGTGAGTAATGAAGAACTTGATAGGACAGGGACATTTTCTTGGTCACAAGCATCTAATGTCTCTGGAATCCTGTATGGTTACATTATACTGGTGACACTTGTACAATAACTCATGCTACTGTTTTACTCTAAAGGCTGTAAAGATACAGGATTGGAGTCTACTTTTAAGATAGCACAGGCAAAGTAAGAAAATCCTTGGATAAGTTCCATCTTGAACTAGTTCAGGTTCTCTCTCACTACTCCATGTTGACAAATGCCCTAGAACCTTCCCTGTTCTGGTGGTTGAAACGTTCTTTAATTTCCATCATATATATTCCTGTCTATTTTATGTTTGTTCATTCTTGTGTCACCATTGTCATTTAGATCAAATTGCTATTCACCATTCCCCTATCGAACATTATGGAAATCTGCTTACTATTCAGGTACTTGCATTGCCTAATCTCAGCAAGAATATCTACTTTAAAGGCATTAATTTCTCTGCACGTTTGGACTGTACTTGTTTTCCCTATCTTGTAGTTGGTAGTAGTAACTAGCTACTACAACCGTGTGTATTTAAAAAGTAGTTTTCCCTATCTTGTAGTTCAACAAGGCCAAGTGCCGGGTCCTGCACTTTGGCCACAACAACCCCATGCAACGCTACAGGCTTGGGGAAGAGTGGCTGGAAAGCTGCCTGTCGGA
>NW_008794161.1:154633-181907 GCF_000699145.1 Aptenodytes forsteri | reverse complement strand
TTAGTGGGCATGGTGGTGTTGGGTTGATGGTTGGACTCGATGATCTTAGAGGTCTTTTCCAACCTTAATGATTCTATGATTCTATTCTATGCTATTACATCACCTTAACTGTACAGCTAGGAAGAAAGATGTTCCTTTTGCCACAGTACAGTATGGACTCTCTCTTCCTGCATTGCAATAATAACTCTTTGGCAAAAAAGCATTCTTGGAATGAAACAGAAATGGTTATATAAAAGCAAGGTATGTACCTGTGCCTATATGAGTACCACTGTTTGATGTGGTATACTGCAGAAGAATTTCTGGTGTTAAGGTACTAAATTCTATGTCAGATTTCGCAAGCTTAATATTTAAACAGCAATGTGTGTCCAAGTCTTCTGGTCAGTATTAGTCAAGACATTTACAAATATGTAAACTAATAGCTGTAGACAAGGCTGTCCTATTTAATTATATTTGTATATGAGATGACTTAATATTTAAAGGATTTAATATCTTGCCCATTCACACCTGCATATTAAGCAAACCAAAAGTAGTTTTGGTTAATATGTAGTGACTCTAATCAAAGATCTGTGTTTAAATTTAAGCTTTCAATTCTCCAGGCCCAGAGATGCATCTGAAGCTGGCTATCCAGTGTTGCTGAGAAAAAGAAATGCTTGAAAACCAGGAGTTATAAAAAGGAATTCTGAGGAAACTTTAATGCTAGCAGTGTTAGCAGGAGTCAAGATAAAATAGAAATAGGAAAGATAGTTCATGCACTGCAGTTCTTTAGGAAACACATTAGTGACCAGCAAATTATTTTTGCTCTATAGATGATCTTTTCAATGCTTTTTGAAGTTAGTTGATTTAGCACTGAGGCAGGGTTCTTACTCAAATAACAAAACTTTAAATTATTACCTATTCTGAGAGAGACTGCATTGCAAAGCTAGACACAATGCCAAACACCAAACCATTCAGTCTGATGAACAATAAGTTTGGATTAATTGATCTTTGGGACCTATCCAGAAAAGGATTTGAGTGTCTGGCTGGAGCTTTTCACACTATGCTCAATGGGTGTTTACAGTTCTGCTCTGTAATGAGAAAGCAGGAAAGTGGCGGAAGTGTTCTTCTGTCCCTCTAGCTCCTACAACCATGTGTATTTAAAAAGATAAAGACAACAGCTTAAAATTCTAATCTGTTCAGCTCAACTATGAGTTGAGCTATTGACCTCAGCAAAACATTCTCAGACTTCCTTGTTGTTTCAGTGGAAGTGGTTCAGTAGGACATAACCTGACCCAAAGCCAAGCTAATGCTTTTTCAACCCTTGTGTCCAAGACAACAGCAATCTCTTATCTTGAAGGCTTTTCTGCCTGCTTGATTATTTCCTTTTTTTTTTTTTTTTTTTGGTAGGGATTGCACTCCTACCACTATATCTTGTGCGTTTTACTTACATCATAATAACATTTATGTCTAATATGACAGACTGATTTTTGGGTCTTTGTTATGATTTTTGTCATGTAATCACCTATTTGATAAGCCTCTGTTTTGAAAGAGAACTAGTAAGTAAAGAAGCTGCTCTTATCCTTAATGTTACACTGTTTTCTATTGCAACTTTCTCTCCACGTTATTCTCGGGAGCCTATTTTAATTCTTGCAGAGCCTGTAAAGGCAGAGTGCTGAATGTGTGTATGTAGCGCTAAGGAAAGAAACTTGAAAGAAAGACAGGCCAAAAGATGGGGTAATGTAGGAAAACGGGGCATGCAACTTATTGTTTTGTCTTTGTGCTGTCAGTGCTGGATGGAGAGTCGTTGCAGCGCTGCTTCTTTAACAAGCTTCGGGATGTTTGCTTTGAGTGGCAGAAGCAGTTGCCACCACTGAGACCACTGAAGCGGTTCCTGCTCGTTTCCATCCACGCCATCCGTAACACTCGACGGAAAATGGAGGACCGCCACGTTCTGCTCCCAGAGTTCAATCAGCTGTTTGGTTTATCAGTAAGTCTGGACAAAATTGGGGAGACCAGTTTGTTAGCTTTTCAACAATCCTGTAAACACAATGACCTAGTGATGGATGATCTGTGAAATGGTAAGAATTTGTTGCCACATTTATCATGTCTGTGCTGGAGCAAGGACTTACTGACTCAGGTTCCTAGGGGCTAACTACTGCCCTGATAAAGAAGGATCTTGTGACCTTGGGTTTCATGTCATAAGTGATATAGAGAGATGGGAAGTTCAGTTAGTGTTATGTTGCTGGAGTTATAATGTTCTTGTGACTGAAGTAACTGATATATTAAGAAAAGAAGGGGGGAGAACAGCAATTGTACAAGTACAAGTGCCAATTAATGAAGCTGCAGTGGGACTACATAACCAGCTGTCTGCTGTTTCAATTCCAGATTATTTTCAAGGATATTAAATGACTAACAGCAAACAAAGAAAAGTAATTCCCCTGCAAAGTACCCATTTTATCCATTTTGCATGTGGGTAAACTGACTTAAATTGCCCTTACCTGTGCAATGTTGTATGGAAGAAAGATAAAAAATCTTTGCTTGCTGGTACCAGTCTATGAGCTATTTTGTTTTTGAACATGAATATGTCTTCCTCTCTCTCCCTCTGGGCAAAAGGATGACATTGATCGCGCTTACTTTGCGATATTTGACGGCCATGGTGGAGTGGATGCTGCCAATTACTCAGCAACCCATTTACATGTAAATGTCGGACTACACGAAGAGATTGTTAAGAATCCAGCTAAGGCCTTGAAATGCTCTTTCCAGAAGACAGATGAAATGTTTCTTTTCAAAGCCAAAAGAGAGGTGAGTGGGTAGAGATTAATTCCATTGTATTTAAATAACACTGAGAACTGTTGGACAACATGGTATTATCCAGAAAATTATGGCAGTACAGTTTCTTTGAATCACTGACTTCTTTATGAAGTTATGCTACATGTAAAAGTTTTCTTTGATCAAATTACTTTTTTTTTTTAGGAGAAAAAAAATGACAGTGCTTGCAAGTTCAAGATGTGTGATTGAAAAGAAGTGTTAAGTGGTTTAAATGATCCTGACATACCAATTATTTGAGAGAACACTCTGCTGCCTCTTTGCCTAAATTAGGCAGCCTCTAGATGTTCTGTTGTCCTACCTCTTACCTGGAAAAGAGGTTTCTCTCTTTGTGATAATACGGTCACTATCTTCCTCTTTCTTGTCCCACCATTAATTTCACAGGTGGTTGTAAGATGAAAAAAGTATTCTATGATTTAAATCAGACTCTTCAGTTCATTAAGCTTATTGATTAACTTTGAATCAAGTTGGTATGATGAACATTCTTTCTTCAAATCTACATAATGGGAGGATGTTTTATTATACAGTTTAATGAGAACTCTTTTATTATAGCAGTAACTGAATATGGAAGTATTCATTGTTAATATCTTAATTTCTGTCAATGAGGTACAAAAGAGGGACCAGCATCTTCATGCGGTCTGACTCTCACTAATCTTTACAGGGAATCTAGGACAGTTAGGTTCCTTCCTTTGTTAAATACCCAAGGATTAAGGGGATGTATGTGGAGCAAGGTGTCTGTAGTTGCTAGTGGTAGAGTGGAGAATGTGAAAGGGATTGGGGAGACCTGTGTTTATTTGTGAAATGTTCACACTACTGAAATTCAGATCCTCTTTCTTTTCTGTGTGTCTCTGTGTTTTGAACAATAGAGGTCTTAGTCTCTTAGGTCAGTTTTGGAATTAATAGCAGAGAAGAAAGAACATAACAGAGGCAGTATTAGCCATCTGCACGTTAGAATATGTAAATCGTTTATTTCAAGTCTGTCTAATATTTTGTACCTTTTTTCAGGTACCTGAATTATGATTGGCCGGTCTACTCTGCTGCATTTAAGTGTGATTAAACCTAGGTTTACAGTATTGCCATGTAACCTAGTAGGGCTTGTTGAATATTCATCTGACATACCCGTTTTCTTCCGCAGAAGCTGCGGAGTGGTACAACAGGTGTATCTGCGTTGATTGTAGGGAACAATCTACACATAGCATGGCTAGGGGACTCGCAGGTAATGCTTGTGCAGCAAGGAAAAGCTGTGACATTAATGGAACCTCACAAACCAGAAAGAGAAGTAAGTCTGACTTGTTTTTTTCTCTCGTGTGTGTTGTCAGAATCTCTCATGAAACCTTTTGGAATCAAGCCTTCTTAAGTGTTCGGTGCTTTACTTAATTACATATATTGTATGGTAGGATTCAGAGAATTGACAATTTCTTTTTTTCCATCCACTCCTGTGTCTTGAAAAGGTGATCCCTACAACTATGCCCCCTTGAAAGTACTGATGGTACTGGTAGTCCTGACTGCAGTTCCTGCTCAGACTGTCTTTTCAAAATTTGTAGTAATTAAAGACTTTCACAGGATTTTTTTTGTGTGTGTGAATTTAAAACTGCCTGTTATAAATTAATTAATTTGAGATTAATAGCTACTTAAAATGTTAGCATAATGCAAGTCTTTCATAATATGCTATACTGTCATTCAAAAGCTAATGATAATCTACTAGCCTAACTGGCTTAAAGTGTATTGCATTTTCTATATATTTTAAATAGCCAGATATTTTATTACGTGAAATTTGATGGGGATCTCATGACTTTAGATAGCATTGCATGACCCTTTGCCTTCATAGCATGAATATTTGTAATAACTGAGTAGTTAAAGAAGTAGGAATGCAAATGCTATTGTTACATAGTCTAGTTATCTTGTATTTTATTCCAAGTATTTATATATTTATCCAGTTGCTGTATGGGATGGGAAGAAGTGGCAGGAAAGGGTACCCATCCATATGGGAAAGAAAATGATGATACAAAAACTTAAGAACTCTGCTTTTTTGTGGACAAGCCATGGTATGGTTGGGAAGTAGGTGGGTTGTTTCCAGTAATCTTAAGTGCATGTTTCCGAGCTAGATTCCGATATGTGTGTTTGCTATATTCATAGTATAAATACAGAAGCTGAAGCAGCTCTTGGTTTTGGGTTTTGTCTTTTTTTTCCTCTTTGATTGGGTAACAACAAGGTCAGTAAGCCATGGATAGGCTTTCAGTATAAAAATTGTATTCTACTGTTTTTCAGGATGAGAGAGCACGTATTGAGGCTCTGGGTGGTTGTGTAACCTATATGGACTGCTGGCGGGTTAATGGTACCTTGGCTGTTTCCAGAGCAATTGGTAAGATAAACCATCAGAATTATTATAGTTCAGATTAAATTTGATTAAAACACACCACCTGAGGCTGTATGTTCACTGTAAATGACACTTTGCTCAGCATCAACCAAATAGTAAACTACTCTTACTGTCTTTGCCTTAAGGCTAGCTTACAGCTATATAACTTACATAGCTTGCAGCTATATAATCTTTTTGGTTTTACCATAAGCATAGAATGTTGTTTTATTTTACATACTAGCCATGACAGTCCTAATTCTTTTATACTTCTAAGTCTTTTGCTTCTTGTACATGTCTTTGATACTGTGGTGTTCTACAGTAGCTTAACAAATGTAGAGTATTTAATTTGTAAAAGTGGAGGAAATAATAAATGTTCATCTAGCCTTCTTTATGTGTCTGAATGTCTGCTTTGGGGTTTTTTTTGTCCACTTTAATACTAATATATCTTTCTCCTGACTGCAGTTCTTAAGTCAGATTGCTGCATCCTCCTTCAAATCACACATATCCAGCGATTTAGGGCATTTTAATTGTAGTATTCCAGAATCTTATTAAATGAGCTTGCTTTGCTACTCGCCAATTAGGGCAAAAAGAGAAAAGACCCTGGGCAAGTACAGTAGATAACTGTAATGTATGAGTGGAAGCAAATTAGTACAAATTTGTATAATACTATTTGGATCAATAGCAACCCATGTTTAATAAGTATGTCCATATGAAACTGATGAACTAAACACAGTGAGACGATTCTTATGGCATTGTGCTATATATCTGGATAGCTAAGAAAAATCTTATTTTCATAGCATTCTGAAGGCTGTACAAGAGACACCTGCAAAATGAAGGCCTGACTATCTCCTTGCACAAATATATTTCAGAGAGAAAAAACTTTGAAAGAATTTCTTTAGTTTCCCTGCAAAATTAGGAAAGAATGAATTAGAGTAACTCCTCAGAAACCCACTGAATTTAGGTAGCTTCCAAGCATTCTTAAAGAAACAAAGGCCTTCCATGCTTATTCCATAGATTTTCACTACTCTTGTCCTGCATCAGGTACCTCTGGAATATGATCTGGCTGTCCTTGAGGACAGTAAAAGCAATTGGTGGGTGAAGAAGTAACTGTTTACATTTGAAGTAATAAAGCCTTTATTTTGATTCTTTGTCTTAGGTGACATATGTCAGAAACCCTACATCTCTGGTGATGCAGATGGAGATTCATTTGAGCTGACTGGTTCTGAAGATTACTTGCTTCTAGCCTGTGATGGATTCTTTGACGCTATCAAGCCGTATGAGGTTGTAGACTTGGTCCTAGATCATTTAATGCAAACCAAAGGAGTGGGTCTCAAAGCAGCAGAAAGACTGGTGGCTGCTGCAAAGGAAAATGGATCCAGTGATAACATCACTGTTGTAGTGGTGTTCTTGAGGGATCCTCAGGACATCTTGGCGGACTGTCTCAGAGACCCTAAGAGCCTTGGGACTGGTGATGATGCTCGGAGCTTACCCTTTAATTTCCTCAGCTGTGAGGCAGCAGCCACACAGTGACAAAATCTGCTTAATCCAGAATGTTCAAAAAAGTTCATGTAAGGAACTGCTTTCCACTGAAGAAGCCTCTAATACAGTAGGCAAAATGTGTCAGGAGAAAAATGACAAATGGACAAACAGTTAATAGAAAGGCAAAGCTCCTTTTGCTGAGTTCCCATTTGTCTTTTCCTTCCTTCCTCTTCCCTTCAAAAAACACTGAGCAGATGTGGAAATTATACAGCTATTTCATCTCTGGGAGCAGACTTCTAAAGCGTGTCCCAGGGCTGCTGGTCATATCCCTCTGCCCTGGAAGTGGTAAGAAACCATAATATGTATAAGCTAATGGGTGAGAATACCCGTTTGTGAATTCTGAGTGAAAATTTAAATTGGCACTTAAAAAGAGTGCTGTATGTTGTATTTAATTGTGATGTTACTTTGGAGATTGGGAGGAGAGAAGCTGTCACCATCACAGAAAAGCTTGTTACTGTGTGTGGTCTGTAGGAACAGGCTTGGTGTGTGAGAGCCTGGGTGACACCATTATACTGTGTAAGTTGCTTTTGTTTCCTACCAAAGATGATATTACAAGAATGACGTGGCCTCTTATTCAGAGACATTTAATTTTGTCTGTATGGAGAGGAGAAAATGAAACTGAATGTTCCAGAAAAAGAGCAAGAAAGCTAACTAGCAATATCCCAGGCAAAATGATACAAAATCAGCTGCTTTCTGGGATGCTCTGGTTTATAAACTGGAATCCAGTATTTAACTGCACTGGATTATTTCTCCCTAACAAACATGCTTTATTGGCTGTTTGGCAACTTGAAAAGAAAGGAGCCTTATTGTTGTATTTGAGAGAGATCTTTACAGTATGTATGCTCTAGCAGTTAAATATGCTCTGTTTCTGCCATTTTTTTGTGTACTATAACAAATGAGAATTTTATTTTTATTCTAAGTTTTTATTTGTTTATTTACTGAACTTTACAGTTGGAGGAATTTTTTGCAGTGTTACTTTATTTTGTTGTGGTTTTTATTTAAATTAGAATTTTAAAGTGGCTGTGTCTTTATTATCTGGTTTTAAAAACTGACTACCCTCAAGTGCCTTAAATATTTCACCCAAGGATTGCTGGCTTCCTGTCATATTCTGGTGAGCCAGTTCACAGTGTTTTTAAAATGTGACTTTTTTATTTCATTAATACTAATGTTTAATGCACTAAAATGTTTCATTTTTGTGAATGATTTTACTGGGAACTAGTTTTCAAGAAAACAACTCTTTCATTGTTGCCAAATCTTGTGGCTTGTAGTAAAAGCTTCACAATACTTACTGTGACTTACCCCCTGCCCCATGCAAAAAGCTCTAGTTAGTTAATCATAAAGTAACAATCTCAGTCATCATGACTTTCATTTAAAAACAAGTACACTTCTGACCTTCACAAGAAAATCTAATAACACAAACTAGAAACAGTTTAGTAACGGTTTTTGATTAATAGATGGTTAATTTGGCCATGCTTCAGGAACTTTTTGGGTCTAAATAACTTTCTAAGGAGATGTGAAGCTAAGGTGAGGATGAAAGAATCTTAATGAATGTGTATGTTGTGCAACTGCTATATCCATTACATGCTAGAGCCTCTGGTTGTGTTTTGTCTTGCCTTGCTGGCCTGGCTAAGATCTGAAGGCTCAATGGTAAATGTGTTAGTAATTTCTGTATCTAAACAAGAAGTGCTTTACATCTGGCAGCAAGATTGTATGTCTAATTTAGAAGCACACGGCATTGCAATATGTCAGTCCTGTTGATTAAAATGTGTTGAACTTTAATGTTGCTTAGGGAGGAAATTTAGATAGAAGAGTTGAGATGGCTGAAAGGAAGAACAGAGCAGCACTGTTTATGTCTATAGTGTCTCTGAATCGTTAGCTAGTGTGGAGCAATGCAGTTACCCAAGTGACTTGAGTTTTTTGCTGGATTACTATGGACGATCGTACAGTTTAACATAGAAACTCCTCAGTGAGCTACCATCTCATTACATAGCAATTCGGACAGTGACTTCCTTGTTTTGCTATGCAACAACAGGAGCTTTTCCTCTGAGAACATTTCAAGCACTTTTCCATCCTACATTTTGCTGTCCTAAAATATGTGGGCAAGGCTTTCTGTGATGGCAGCCTGGTAGAGTAGGTGTTAATTTTTGTAGTGAACCTCTTCAATTAAGGAAGCCTTTAGAGTTGCATAGTAATCCCTTTGGATTTACCATCTCCTATCTCTTTGATTTCTAACCCAGATATTCAGTGTCATGCTAAATTCTGATGACCACTAGTGCCTCTTGGTGTCTTGGAAATAGTTCTCATTATTAATATAGTAAGAATCATACAGTTTTGTTTGATTTCACTGCTATCTGAGGTTTATCAGGAGAGGGGGAAGCTATTGTATTCATGAAGGGAGGTGTGAAATGTTGGTAAGGTCATAGTGTGGGTTTAGTTTCTGAAATTTGCCAAATTTGCTGAAACATGGAGGGAACTGAACAAGCCAAATTCTTTGTAATGATCCTTTTATTTCAACCTTTTTGGGGCAGATTTGCATTACAGAGGAAACAAAGTCTTAAGTCTTTCAGTGGATACTTACAGCTATGTGAGAATATCCTTTTTCATTTCAAAACTGATAGATTTCTTTTTTTAAATGGTAGCTGAGTGAAATGGGCCTTTAGAAAGCTGTCTGTGGTAATTAAAAAATCTAATTCTCAAGCTGTGCTCTAGGGATGAAATTCTGCATTCTGAGAAGCTGTTCCCTTATATAGGTGTTTTCATTCTGAATGACCTAGTGCCTCATTTCTTTGAGATGTAAGTGGATAGGAATAGTCTTTGGGAACTCATACAGATTTCAGTGGGGATAAAAAATATTTCTCTAATTTTCAGAGACTTCTTACTAGCTTTAAAAAGTCTGGTCAGGTCTATAGGAGTTGTAACTGGGTTAACTAGGTAAAAAATGGCAGTTTGTATTCTGTCAGTGGAATAAATAAGTCTTAATGTGTCATCTACAGTAAAATTCTGAATACTGTTTGGGGGGGCAAAATTGGTTTTGGTGATGTCTTACCTATTCTTGACAGCCTCATCAAAACCTGTGGAAACTTCTTTCTTTTTTTTTTTTTTTTAACATGAAAAACCAACATTTCAATTTGATGTTAAATCAGTAATGAAAGTATGACACAGGATGCAAGTATGGATTTTGGAAGTGCACTTTTAAAATTCTATCGAAAATGGTCATCAGGATGGTCTTATCCTTGGGATCACAAGGCAACCTCCAATTTTTGTTTCACTTGTGACTTTTATATCACTTTTAGAAGCCACCAGCTATAATGCATAATACTGTTACAAGAAGTGTCACTAGTATGGGTGGTGAGGAGAGAGGGGAAGGAGGTCTAGCAGAAAATATGGAGTTGAACTAAATAGTGCAAAATATGCAATGGTGCTATGTTTTGAATTTACAGTACTAATCTGCTACATCAGCTTTTCTTATCTTTCCTCTTAAAACTTCTTGGATTTCTGTTGGCTGTTCTGTTCTGTTTTCCATCTCTCCTTTGGTTAAAAATAATAGGTAATTTTGGTGAGTGAGTGCTCTCGCCTCTCTGGGCCTTCCCAGTGTCATCTACAATATACTAACACTTGTCCACCAATGTCAAATCGACTAATGACAAATTGACTAATTTGCCTGTTTTTGTTGTCTTTCTGATGAGCCTGCAACAAAAACAATTCTTGAGTCTAGCCAAAATCTTTGAAGCTGTAGAAGTTAGCTGAAGGATTCAAGACAAATGGTAAATGAAAAATGAAAGTATTTCCATATTTTATTAGACTCCAAATGAATGCTGCTGCATTTTAGCACCCAGCATCAGAAAAATTGCTCCTTAAAGGAGCCTGCATTTTTAAAACAGAGCACGCGTAAATTGTTGTATTGTGCTTGATTGAAAACTAGCTTTAGTCATTCTGCTCAGTGGGTATCCAACATCTCTTTTGCTTATGGGTAATTCATACTTCTACCTTTCTTTCCCTTCCGTTCCCTACCCCACCCTCTCCTACAAAGAAACATACCTAAGACAATGAAGTCTTCCAGGTCTGACATAGACAAGATTACAATTTTACAAATTACATTTGTTGGGGGGTTGGTTTGGGGTTGTTTTTGAGAATACAGAGGATAGAAATGCAGGAAAATTTTTAGAACAGAGGGAGATTAAGTAAAATCCACCCTCTGAGTGATGGAGGAGTGAAAGAGAGAGACAGGAATGCATTTAAGTATTATTAATGCCTATTTTAAAAAGGAAGTGGGCTGGAAAATAGAGCTACAAATGTCAGTTCTTTAGAGTGAAATACCAGTGCTTGAAAGAATTAGAAACGCACCCATTAAAAAGGCAAAAATCAGATGTGGTAACTCTGTCTTCAAATAGCCAAGGAAGGAATCACAGTAAAAGCATCCGAGGTGACTTACTGTGACCCCTCAACACTGTCTTGGAAGCTAATGCTACTAAATGGATTTTTCTAAACATCCGTATGTGTAAGGTAATGCTAAGAGGGAGCATTCAGTATATGCAGTTACTGGTCACCGTGCAACTGCTGCCATGAGTAAATGCCATGAAGTGTGTTAATGAATCGATACGGCTGGTGAGCTCTCGTAAGACGAGTAATTGGGCATGGAGTGGTTACAGCGGAGTTGGCAGTTGAATAGTGTTAATCACAGTGATGATTTTAATAGTATTTAATAGACACTTATCTGAATTCAAAGTCAGATGAGATACTGCTCTTTTTAAAAGCATTTCCAGTGCTATTAGCTTTCTGTCATGAAAAGCCACTAACATTTCCATTTTTTTGTTGGATGTTGGGAAAAGTGCTTCTCTTGCTTTCTGAATTCTGGAGATAAGTTGGCTGTCTGCACTGGAAAACCCATTTTCAGTTGATAGCTTAAAGCAGCTGTTTGGAGTTGAAACTTCCCTCCTAGGCAATCCTTTAAAAACTAACAAAAAGGTGCTTCCAAAACAAGTGGCTGAGGAACACAGGTATTTCTAAATGGCATTGCGCAAAAGGTAACCAGCAAATACCCTCATCTGTAAAGGGCATAGACAGTTAGTTGAGCTGCTTAAAGTCTAAATTAAGATTGCAGCTCCGCTCTTTGTGTAAGTGAGACTCTGTTGCTTAAATTACTCGTATTCTTTTGGATGCAGGTACTTGATGCACAGCACCAGACATGGTCTATTTCTATTCTTATAGTACTGAAGTATCAAGCAAATGCTTTGGGGAGAAGGTGGGGGGATATTAGCCACAACAGAGCAGATTGCAGATGATTCATATATAATTTAGCTCTAGTTAAGCCTGAATTAAATTTCCCTGCTTAGTTCTATTACTGTCCCTTTTACAATTGGACCTGTGCCATCAGACAAAATCCTACTAGGAAGTAATGGTCCATTCCCCCTTTCTGAGGAGCAAACAACTCCTGATGGACAAAATGTCATTCAGGAAGGGTTGGAGAGGGAGAAAGATGAGCTTTCAAATGAGTGCAAAACTTCCCAATCTATGCTAAGTTATGTATTCGCTCTAAACACATGTTTATAGCAGGTCTGATTGCATTTGAATAGTTGTGCCGGAAGGCAATGTGTTTTCTGCCAAGCTAGTCATAACCTTTAAAACTGACAGCACCAAAACCAAGAGGCTAGTCCTCCCTGCTTTCTTAAATCAAGCCACTAAAACAACTGGCCCTATTGAGTATTTGTTTTGCAGCATTGACAGCTCCAAGAGCTAAACCAGCCACTTTCTGCATGTGTTTTGGTTGTTTTTAATATATTTATTGGATTTTACCTTACATAAAGTTATTTCTATTGATATCAATCATGTCAGCTGAAAAGTAATCAAATGGAGACATGAGGGAGTGACTGGACCTGAACACCTATCTGTCACAGACGCTTGTTAAAATACTACCTTAAAATGAACTGGTAGGCTCTTGTGATAACCTTATCTCTGAATAGAAGAGGAAACCAAAATCTTACAGAGAATCACTTAAACCTTTATTTTGGTGTGACCCATCAGAGCCTGAACACTCACAAGCCTTCCCCACAAGCTGTTCAATGTTGCTAGTTTAATGTGTTTTCTAAGCTGTGCATGCTGCTGCTGGTGCACACAAAAATAAACAAAAGACAGCTGTGTTGGCAGCATAGAAATTTTAGCAAGATGCAGCTTTTGTCAAACAGAAGAGGACAAAATCAATAGGAAATGTTTTCAAGCTTCTTGGAATGCAAACAATGGAATAAAAAAAAGGCAACCTAGTAGAGTTGGCAATGCACTGTCAGCTTAAAACCACTGTTTTAAGCAAATGAATTTGGCTGCTTTGTAATGTCTGCTTTATTTTGTTAACAAACTCATCTCAGTCAGGGTTTCATGTCTTGTTGTTGATACGTGCTTTTTAGTCTGAAGAGAGAAGATATATTTAACTTTCTAAGGAGCTGAATGTATCTGGGCTTTGTGACTAGTTAGATTATGATTATTGAATTTTCTCTCAACTATTAAGCCTGATTACTAATTTCCAGGAGATATTAATATAGCAAGTACTGAACTTATTAATCATTAAATGGTTCTGGATTTCCATGAACAAGGACTTCATCAGTCTTTCCTGATCTAGCAGATCACTTCTTGAAGTTTATTCTCATTTTTGTGGCAATACATTAGGGATGTGGAAGGTTTGTCGCTTTGGCAAATGGAGCTGGAAGGTATGACCATCACTCCCTGCAGGAAGTGTTTATCTTTTTATCTAAGGAATGATGGTTCCTTTTGGATGTCTAAGGATAAGGAGATAATAGCTAGGAAACTAGAGAGATCCTATGGGGACCTTCTCAGGGCAATTAAATACTATGACTTCTGCTTTTTCATGTTGCCCTTTCTAACTTCGTTAAAAAGCATTCTGCTTAATACTGGATGATTAATGCTGCTTTTTTTTTCCCCCCCTTTTTTTTTTTCTTTCAGTGTGTTTAATAATAGCAAGATGTTTGTTTTGTTGGGGGTTAAAACTTTATACTGGCAAAAAAAAGGCCAGTATAAAGCTTTAACTACTTTTAACTTCCTCTTCTGAAAGTCAGTCCTGCTCTGTCTCCTCCTTATTCTCTTCCCAATTTTCTTTTTCTTCTATCTTTTATATCCTTTTACATGGTCAGCCCCCCTCCCCAAAATGCTGCTTCTTCAACTGTAAACTCCATTGGCTGTTAAGTCAGTTTAGTTGCCACTTTATAATTTTAATTTCATCTGTGTTCATAGTGAATGTGGCCCAATCTTTGGAGGCCTGCAACACCAAGAGTGTAGAAAGTACCATGTCAGCTAGGAAGATAAGAGACTACGACAACTGTTGTGTCTTTGGCATTGACCAGTATTGGATGTGTAAGAAGAAAATCCTGTTATTTGCATGTTATTCCATAGGAATACTTAAGCTTATTTCAGGTAACAGTAGCTCTCATCCTGAATACAGGACTCCAGAAATACTCTTGTCTCTGTATTTCCTTGTTCCTGCAGATTGTTTGTGTTTTCAAACATTTGCACTGTTTAGAGTGGGGAAAAAAGCTTTCTAACTTTCTTCACCTCTTGAGTTCTCTGTCTTTCTTGCCCTAGTTGACCGAACAGACAGGTTGGTAACTGCAGCATACCACGTGGCTAATCAACCTCTCAGTCAGTGTAATTCTTCAGTGTCTGCTCTGTACGATAACTTCAATCCTGTGCTTATTTAGTGGTAAGTTAGACCTCTGTAACTACTCCGGCTGACTTAAAAATATGTGTTCTTATCAGTATTAAAATAGTACAAGAGCAGAACTGTTGCTTTAGGCACATTTCTTGCCACTGTGTTTGCTAATGAACCTTGAATGAAAGTAAGAGGGCCAGTGACTTTGAAATAGGAGATGTTAGCCAAGTGTTGTAGAATCGTAGTCCTTATTTATTTTGTATGCTAATCTGCACTTGTGACCCTGAGCAGAAAAGCTGCAGTACAGCAGGTTTTATAAGCTGTGGCTTAACCAGTTATCCAGTATCTTAAAAACTCTTATTTAAGCTGACTGGTTTTGTGCACAGGTCAGAAACCGGTTGTCATTGACCATTAAATGCTATGCATATTGTACATTCATTTACATAGATTGTTCTAATAGTGCTTGTGTGTATTATGCTACATTACCATATTTTATATATATATATGTATGTATTGCATGAGGTTTAATTGTTGGGGTTTTTTTGTATTGTCACTTTTGTATTCACACAGTGCCTCATGTATCTATTTGCATATTGCAAGAAGTTGTTTCAAAGCAGTGATTGGAAATAGGTGGGGGTAGGAACTCCCCACTGTAGGATCTGATGTTTCTGAAGTATTAATAAAGTATAGTGATTCGAAGCATTGTTTGTTTCTTTTCTTAAATGTATTTTTCATTCCAATACTTCAAGTAGCTGGATATGCAATGGTCATATTGCACATCTTTGAGCGGTCACCCTGTCACCAAATCTTGCCTTCTTCCATAGGGCCTTTCTGGGAAAAGAGATCAGTGGAAGCACTAGAAGGAAACAATCCTTGGGATCACAGAGTGTGCTTACTTGAAAAGATGATGTCACTAAAACCATCTTAGAAATGGACTGCGTACCTCTAATTCATTGATTTGATCTAAGTTTTCTTTCATTCTTTTTACCAGCTAACAACAGTAACAATGCAGGTTAAGTCTGGCATACTACCTAATGTCTCACGGTAATGGGCTAATGATCTGAAAGACCCTGTAGCAGCAGAGATCGTGACAATTTGTTGTTTACTTGCATACTTGTTAAAGAAGTGGTCTTTAACCGCTGAAGTGGAAGGATGGACAGTGAATTCTTGGAGTATGTTAGGGTTAATTTACTACAGAACAGAGAGGAAGTTTTGAGAAGGATGGTAACTTTCAAAATGTAAGTATGGCTTGGAAGCTAAGCTAAACTGTGTGATTGTTTCTGAAGTGCTGGTGTTCATATCCTCAAGAAAGGAAGATGTAAGGAGAGCAGGACAGAGATAACAGACTCGACAAAAAGCAAGCTTTAACAGTCTTGGGGATCTGAGAGATACAGTCTTTTAGGCAGTTTGTCTAAGCACTGTTGTATTTATCCTAGTGAAGAAGAAAAAGAAAAATCTAGTAAAAGCCCAGGATGCTGCATCAGAGGGAAGTCGATAAGGTATTTCTTGAAATAGAAAAATAAGGATAACCATAATCAATCATCAGGTAGATTCTGCTCAAGATGCTGTGGGCATACTTGAACCTACTTCAGATCAAACCTCAAATCTCTTGAAAATGTCTTCCATTTCATGGTTCTAAATGTTTTGTTGGTTTGGGTTGTTTTTTAACAGTAAGAATTCCAGGGGTGAAAATACACTTGTAATAATCTCTAGAAGAGTAGCAAATTCTCAGAAAAAAAGTGTAGGTTGGGGATTTGCTTGATCAGGTTTAGCAGCAGTTTCCTAGCCTGTGATTCACTTAGCTCACCAGGGAGCATATGCAACAGCTAACTGCTGCTGTTCTTTCATGATTATGTAAAGCAACTATGGGAATCCACCATCCAGGTAACTCCACAATCCAAAGGCAACTACAGCTACTTTTTGCTGATAACAACACAGAGCTGAACAAAATCATTCCAGTGTCTTGCAGGCATCTTTGGTACTTCCTAACAAAGGGTGCCGTCTTCCTATAGATCTGAGCCTATTCCAGCTACAGTTGAGAACAGGACTGTACATCACTATTGTTTCTCCTTGCTGGTGCCCAACGTTGGCTTTACTGTCTCCTTTTGATTAGTAGGAGGTGAAATTCAGACGTTGCTGATTCTTGTTGGCTGTGCTATCTTAATCATGAATGTTTTCTGAATGTTTTCTTTTCCATCTAGCAGATCTCCAATAGACCATATGTTCAACATGGGGCTCATAGCCTGTGGTATCAGTCATCTGCAATCTCTGTTGCTGGTGGGTTTGAGCAAGAAGCAATTAATAAGCCCAACAAATAATGGAAATGAATGTAAAACTTTGATTCAAAGCTACATGAAGCTAAACTTAGATGCCACTGACGGGGTTCATGACACAGAAGCATTATCCACCTCAACTGTTTGAGCAAGGAATAACAAATCTTCGTGTCCTGTTTAACCACTCCCATTTGATGTATGTTTCTTTGCAGACAATGTGCTGTAAAATCTGTAGCCACTCATTTCCTAGACTGTAGAAAGTAATGAAATAACAGTGGTGATGAGGCAGGTGTTTCTGTTTCAGCCTGAATTAGTGACTGTTACAACACAAATGAGGGCTATTTAATTCTTGTAGAGCTGCTCAGTTTACCTTGACTAGTATTTGCTGGTTTCGTCCAGGTTCTCTAGGAAACTTTACTGGGGGTTGCTATGCAGAAACTAATGCTACAGCTCTACCAGATCAATCTGGACATGCCTGTCCTTTACACTTAGGAAATCGAGTGAGCAGAAGTGCTTCTTCAGAGACTAGGAGAACTTTAAGAAATATGGGCTCTTCTCTAGTAATGCAGACTTCACATATCTCTGCTCTTTGGCGAGGGCCAGACAAAAATTTTTCTACATCTAGATCATTTGCTATTCAAGTAGCACTAATGTAGATTACAGGCTTTCATGTCACTGTCTAATTTTTTTTTTTTTTTTTAAGAAATCAAGCATAACCTTGAATATGTCATGCAGAAAGTTGCTTGTAAATTATGTGTAGAGACTGTAGTGGGTATTTACCTGTTTCACCAAACTGATAATGCAGTTTTGCTTATGTAACTGTGCAGAGTTCCTACAGTCAACATCCCTTATGTTAAAAAAATACTTGTTTTTTCAAAGTGTTAAGCTGTTATTGAACTTTTCTGTTTTGGATATCTAACAAAATCTGTTACCTGTTGCACTACAACTAATTCTTAATATCTTGTTAGATGCTTTTTCATACTTGCGTTTTGGTTTTGGGTTTTTTTACTGGAGTTAAAATGTTTTGAAGTTTGGGTTTGCCACATTCTCATCTTATGTTGAGCTGTTTGGAAAGAATCTTAAGTTCTCATTAGAATGAGAAAATACTTAAATGTTTAAATGGTACAGCTGTTATCTAGCCTCCAAATAGAAGTAGCTCTTGGAAGGAAATATTTTGACCATGCCTTGACAAACATAAACCTGCTCATTTTATACAGGAGTTCATTGTATGCTTGAGGCATAGAGTAAGGCAAAAGCAAGTCTTTTGCATAGCCTAAAAGAAAAAAATCTAGCTATGTTGTGGTGGGCCAGACTAGCTACAGTACTTCAGTCTGCCATTTGGTGATGTTCTATTTTCCCTGAAAAAGATTGCACAAGCAGTAGAAAAGAGACTTACTTCCCACATCATATTCTAGGCTGTAGAGTAAGCACTTCCAGGAAAGAGCCTGTGACCTCCTTCTACCCAGCCTGATTTTTCTGCATAGACCTTCGGCTTCTGAGCCCTTGCACACAACGGGAAACTGCTCCTATCTCAAGGTAAGGCAGGAGGGTCTTGGTATAGAAAAGGCAAATTGTTCTGCAGGTGTCTGAATACTTCTTCAGGGCTTTGTGTGTTACCCCTAGAGGGCTCCCTCTTTCCTTTGGCCAAAGCAAAACAAAAAGCAATAGGAAAAGATACGTGATGTTGCCCATTGCCACAAATTGTTCAAAAGAGCCCTCTGCATGCTGTGTCATTCCTGTAATATTTTCATCTTGCAGGTAGGCACTGGAAAGCTGAATGGGAAAAGTTTCTTTGCATGGTAATTCCTTCCTGCCTCCCTCCCTCCCTCCCTGTATCTTTTAAGAAGTTCTAGTGTTTCTGGCACTAATTCTGTGTTTTGCTTTTTACTGGTTAAAATTCAAGTACTTGGTTCAGGCTGAGGTACAGCTGTCCAATACCAGATCTCTGATAAAGGCCAACAGCAGTAATTCAGGGAGAGTGCAAAAAGCCTTTTAAATGAGAGGCAGGAAAGAAGTCATTCATGTAAAGAGTAGGACTAAAGTATAGGTTAGAATAATTTTTTTTTTTTTTTTGCACCTCTTAGTCGAGATTAAAAAAATCTGAAGCCTTGCTTCTCTTTATATAAGACATAAAAGGTATTTCTCTGTGTGTTTATCAGGCTATAAGAGATACCTCTCTTTTAGTCTACAGCCCAGTTCCTTTACGAAACCAAGTTCTGGTGTCAGTGTGGGGAAAGGAAAAAAATTTTAACAATGGACGAGAAGACACTTCAGGCTTTCTGTATAATTAATTATAGTAATTTAAAATCTTGTACAAAGTCTATGCTTGAAGAAGTTCTAAGTTATAATTAAGCCAAGCTGCTAACGATGGATCTAATTGTTGGGTTACAGACAGGCGCAGGTAACGCGAGTTGGGCCACTGACATCAGATATTTCACCCAATTGCTTTCTGTTGATGCAGCTAATTCCACCCAACTGTTCCAGCAGCTGGAATGACCGGCATGGGGTGAAGCGTGGATGCATGTCAAGAGTTTTCCCTGACAGACTTAACTGGCTAAATGTCATTGGGTTTTAAAGGTACCGTGTCCTTAGTGTTGGCTCTCAAAAGACTCCCTGGAGCACAGCTGCTTTAGCACTGCTCCTGTTGAACCCCTGCTATTGAGGGACACAAGATGGGAGAATGAATTAGATGCTGAGATGGCTCTGCCAATTCCCCCTTTCTATCGTATCAGTCAGCTGAAGTCTCATATCTTTCTGAAAAAACGAAACGTTGCAGTTGAGGCAAAGGTCAGATTCAACAGTGTAGGCAGGCTTTGTTGTTGCATTGGTGAGTCTGCTTTTAAAAACAAAAAGTAATCCTCTCTCTGTCCCACCCTTCAATGGATTTTCATCTCTTCAAAATGTTAGAAATACCAAATCATACATGGACGGACCTTCCTCTTACTACAGATCTAAAGCTGATTGCCTGTACTGGTGATTGATGAGGACACTAAAGTAAACATCAAACCCTAGACATTCAGTATTAAGGTTACATTTAAAGTCTAAGTACAGTGTGTTTGGAAGTTACTGGCTGAACCATTGAAACAATGTTCCTGCCATACAGTGCAGTGTATACTAACCAGAAGATTCTGAGGAAAGCATTTCAAATGCTTGGTTTTGGACTGACATTAAAACCTTTGAAAAATAGTTTAAGTTTTTTCCCCCATTATGTTCTTCCTCCTGGAAATGTTTGTAAGGCTATTTTTTTCCTTAATTTTAGCATCTCAAATTGTGTCTTGGTTTTGTCCACTTTCTAAGGTAAAGAAATTATGGATCTGTATTCTCAGTCTTAAGCCCCTTTGTAACTGGTGGCTTTTACTTTTTTGTTTATTTGATAATGCTAGCAAGAGATTGGAAAGTGGCTGGTTTCTGCAGAGTAAAAGAAACAGAGAGGGGTTCCAAGCAATTTAGTATTTTTTACTTTGAAGTAGTTTAAGAAAAGGTTAATGAATAAATCCTAATACAAATACTAATGAAAACTGTTCACTTCTTCCCCCTACTAATAATCACCTGTTGTAATGGGAAGATATGTTACAAAGGCCTGCCCCTACCATTAGAAAATTGTCTTCTAATATTTTCTTGTTAATGAAATTTTAAGTCAATGAGCTATTCCCAAATAGCAATTGGCTAAGCCAGGATGTGCATTAGCAGGCTAATGGCAGGCATCCTGCATTGCTGAAGGCTGTCTCTCTCACGGCAATCCTCTAGGAGTTGGCTGCATCACTTGGAGCACTTAATACTGGCTCTGCTAAAGCACTTCTTGTGCTCCCATTGCCTCCTTCGGGAGACTACGCCATTGACTAATAGATCTCGCTGTCAGGAAGTGTCTCCTGTTCTTCAGTCTTACTGATCTCAGTTCCAATATATATAACTGTAACTTCTTTGACTACTCTTTAATGAAAAATTAAAAAAGAAAGGCAGAAAGCCATCACACTTGTATAAAAAATTGAAACTAATCTGTTTTTCAGTCTTCGCTGTAAAACCTGTAGAACTCGGGTTTTTAGTTAAATGCTGCCTGCATACATTTTGGGCTGATGGCAGCAGGATCTGGAAGTTGGCTAGCATAAATCCACTCATAAATAAAACTACTGCGACTTTGAGTCTGTCAGTGACCAATGTGTGTGCCTGTGACATGTACAAAAGCTGGCAGCTAATGAAAGACGAGTTGAGCTGCTCGGGGAGCTGCTCAAGGGAAGTTTGTGAAGTTACACAATGCGCTAGTTGAGATGTTACGGGGAAGCCAAGGGCTGGGGGTGTGGCAGGGAGACCACCGGGGCGGTGTTTTGCAAGAAAAACGCTGTCAGTACAACAGCAGCCTGCAAAGCGCTCTGGCTTGGGCAGTGGGAGCTGCTTGCAGCCATCGCCAGCCGTGGAGAGAGGCTGGTGTGCAGGAAGTAGCCGGAGAGAGGTTTTCACAAGGACCTGTTGTTTGGTTGCTCAGATTATATCAGTGTTCAGGCTATTGAGAGGGATTTGGCCTTTGGGTTTTGCTTTCAGCTTTATTTATTTTTGCCTGTTCTCAATTCTCTTTGTGAATACCAATATTCTGAGTCACCCAGAACGATTTCTGCCTTCATTAAAGATTCCTTCCAGCTCCCCTTCAACTGCCTGTAGGCTGTTGCCTGCCCCTGCCTCCCCCTATGCACTTTGCTGCACGTATTTAGCTCTTGGTATTCCATCACTCCTCAACTCCTGCAGCTGTAGCAGTCGAATACCTTCAACCATATTAATCTATATTGTACCTTTGGTTCTTTGCACAACTTGCTTTCTTCACCTGACCTGTTCTGTACTGTCCCTGCTACTTCTGAAACATGTTTTCAAGCATTTAAGATACGGTATGAGGCCATAGTTTATCCTAGGCCTACAGCAGCTGTGCTTAGAGCTGATCGAGTGAAATGGTTAAACCAGGAAACTGGGCATCCAGACCCTTTAGTCTATTTCTGTTACACTGCGTCCTTCTGTGTCATCCTGGATAAATCCATTTACCTATTTGTGCCTTTGTTTCCTTGATATACATTGGTGTTTAAATTGTCTATGGTATCTACACCAAACAAACAGGACTACGTTTCTAAAAACCAAAATTAAAAGATGCGATATAAAAAAGAAGTAATTGTATAGTTCTTTAATGGGTATTCCTACATGAATTGCTGAGCTCTGTGGCACTCTAAAGCTTGTGTATAAGAAATTCTACAAATCAATAAGGAAAATAACCTGGAAAGGAGGATGGGTCTCTTATTACAGCACTAAGTGTCGATACTGTAGATGTCTTAAAGCTAGTTAATGACTGTCCCTAATGGTACTCAAACAATGTACATTAGCTTTTTTCCAAAGTCCAGATGAGCTGCTCAGAGCTCTCTTAATGATGCGAATTATTTAATGCTCATTTGTATGCAGTATGCTCCTGCTTTGAAAGTACTTCACAGAATTCAAGCCAAATTCAGCCTTGCAGCTCCACTGAAGTCAGTGCTTCTCTGTGCATTTGTTGGTCGCTTTTCATTTTGTTTCTGCTTGAAGAGTTAACTTCTTGTTGTGTTGATTTTATTTTTTTAAAGGTAATATCTGCAAAGGTTTTTAGTTGCCATTCTCTCCTCCCAGTGAAGTAGCTGTAAGTACAAATGCAGTTCTGTTGATTCTCACATCTCCCTCTTAATCCCTGTGAAAGGAGGACAGGCTAAGCAGAATATAATTTTTTTGTGTTCTTTTCTTTCCACTACTTTGCACCTCCTAAGCACAGTTTTGGTGATATCTGGCACTTCTCCTAAAAATCATCCTGCAAAGAATCTCTGCCGTCTGATGTATGCAAGTTACTGAGTTCCTCTCTGTGGCCCATTTCTGGATTAACACAACATGAACTGATGGAGGCCCAAGCTGTGTGCACTTCTGCAGGTTAGTTATGCTCAGTATAATGATGTCAGGATGCACTTTCTTATGGCTGAGAGCAATATGGCATGGGGGCCTGACCTGATATTTTGAATTCAAGTAGCTGCTGAAAGGTGGAACAGACATTCTTAGTTCAGGCATATACTACTTTTTTAGTGTTGGACTTCATAACCGCAGTATTCTTGTAATGTAATTTTTAACTCCATCCCAACTATGTTTTTAACACACACATTAAAAGAAAATAAAAAATCATCCGCTATCATATCATTCACTCCCCCTGGGTAGTGGGTAGGGGCGTGATTTTCAGCTTAGGGCATAGACTCACAACCATCTACTGCCTGCAGGGAGTAAGTGGGAGTAATGGAAAAGCATCCTTTCTAGATGTGCATGTCACTAGAATGGGAAGAGACGTTTCTTGTCAGCTGTTAGATGTTTGCTGGCAGCACAGGGATGAGTAGTGAGACGTTCATTTCCAAGCTCCACAGCAGATGAATCTAGATGCCCTGTTGCCCTATTTTATGTAATATTGTTATAGTATATGACTGCTTCCCGTCTCCCTTTCCTGCAGTACTGTCCTCTGGCTCCTGCCTATGTTCATCTTGATGTTCTCTACAGCATAGCTCCTTCCTCTCCCTCCCCCCAGCTCCTCCCTCCCCACTGCTTGCCAGTCCTTTGGGCCTGCATCTCTTCCCTCTCTCCTGCTGGGGATGGATGTAATCCCCGGAGGAATGTGGCCCACAGGCCTCTGCAGGACTTGGGCGTGTGACTCTGGAGAGCCTCTGATGGTGAATGCAAAGCAGGAAAAAGCAATCTCACGTCACCTGGCAGCACAGGGAGGGAAGAGCTGGGGGTTTGTGGGCTGTTCAGTGTGCCTGGCTGTCCAGCCAGCTTATGAGACGAAAAATAGAGGATAGACTTCTTGGCTGCATGTGCTATTTCCATATTCATTGTGTCTGGGTGATGTATTTCTCTGCCTGTGGTTTTAATAAATATCTTTCATAGCTACTTTCTGCTTCAGTCCCCCTTGGGATAGCTCTTTCCAACTCAGCCGCATCAGTGTGCTGAAGATGTTAAGTCCGAGCGTGTGGAACAAAGAGGAGAGAGAACTTCATGTAGAGCATCTAAGAAAGCTTTAACTTTAACCATATCTCTGTGAAGCTGCTGTATATTACACAAGCCTCACCTGCAGTTTAAGTTGCACAAAGCGCTCTCACTTAATCATACCAACCCTACTTCCCTTTCCCTTTCCTCTTTGTATTTATATGTCCACAGAGCACTCAAAAGTTTTGCAAGGAGAATCCCAAGCTACTGCTAGGACCCAGACTTGTGTTGGTTTTTAATAAGGCTTTGCATGTAGGATGTTGCTGTGTTTTAGAGAGTATCCTGGAAACTTCACCAGGGAAAAAAAAAAGATAAAGATCACAATTCTGTGTTTGGAAACTGAGTTTTGTCCTATGTAGTAAGTACCCGTCTTAACCCTGCTAGAGCAGAACAAACCCCCTTTTCTAGCAGAAACCAGAGTTGTTGTTAACTAATGTCTTGCTGAAAACTAAGTCTTTGCCATCTGTTCCGCCCCCTCACTACGAATGCCACTCTCATTATGTTGATTATGTAATTAAAAATGAAAATATATTTTGGTAGAGTGCTGCATAGGCATCTGTGCTGATTCTTCTCCTGTTCCTATTTACCGTCCCCTGCCCCCCATCCCATAAGAAAAGGAAAAGGCGACAATTGTTTGACTGCTCAGTAGCTTTATCCTGGAGCTGCGGTGCGGGCTGCCAAGCTGGTGCCATGTCGTGGGAGCAGCCACTTCAACCCTGCTGCGTTTGAGCCGCGAGTCCTTTGGAAACCCTGGCTATTAGGTTCATGAGAAATCCGTGGCAGGAAGCTGCCCCTTAAACTGAAGTTGCTTTAAGTTCTTGTGGGGGGTTAACTTGAATCCAGAAGAAGAAAAGTGAAAAGAAAGAGGCCTGGTTACTTCATAAGTGATAGCATGACCTCCGAGATCAGCCAGGCTGCTCCTGTTACAAACATGGCCTCTGTCTATCTAAGGGTGGAGGAAGAGAGAAAGAGGAGGGGTAGCTTTCCTGTAAGTGGGTTAGAGCAATTACTGAGGTCTTTTACAGCAAATGAAGCTGTCAGTGTGAGTCACATTCCCTTTTTTTTTTCCTCACTGCCAAGTTTTAGGCAGTAACCAGACAGAGGGAGGGGAAAAAAGGGAAAAGCAACAATGGAGAAAAGTTGAACTGAAACAACCCTTCATTCGGGGTATTGTTTGACATTTTAGTTCTGATTGTACGTAGAGATAAAGGGTCTATAAATATCCTGTCTGCTGAAATTCCTTATCACAACATCGCCTGTCAGCTGAACAAATAGGTTAGGTTCTCCAAATAATACATAATTACATATGTAAATACAAAATCACTGATTATATCCCTGCACCGCATGGAATGAAGGCCTGATCACTGGAAAGGACATTAACCTTTTCTGTTTTACTGAGAGGTGCCCCAGTCTCAGGAACGCAAATGGCACATACAGCTGTTACTGCTGAATCGGTGCGAGCTCCAAGACTGGGCTGAAATAAGCAAGGAGATATTTATCTGACTGACTAGACTAGATGAAAGCATCTTCTGACACTTTTTGAAAGTATCTTAGCATTTAGTTCTGTTTAACAAATGGCTGGAAGGTTTTCTGCTCTGCTTTAGAGCTTTTAATGAAGCATTGTGATTCCCATTGTGGTCAATTGTTTGACACTTTTATTATTACTGGTATGCATAGCGTTTTTTAATGTTTGACAGCTGGAGAAAGAAGTATTTTGTGCATTCAAACTTTTAGCACAAAGCTGCTGTCTTCCATTCTGCCTTTGTCTTTTATTCTTGCTGATGCAAATCAATGAAAGACAGAACTGATTAAATTACATTTGTTTACTTTTTCCTTGAAGATAATAAGACACAGCCTGCCTTTTATAAAAGACAGAGGATGTGAATGTTTGTACAGTATTTCTAGAAAGGTTTTTTTTTTCTTCCAATATAAAGGCATTTATTTGTTTCTTATATCTTGATTTAGCAGATAATGCGCACTTCCTAATGTATATGGATTAAGAATAGAGCAATGAACGACAGTTAGCAATGGATTCCATTTGGAAAGCTTCTATCTTGTTATTTTTATTAATTCAACAGTATAAATGATCAGACCACGTCACAAAACAAACACAGCAAGACGCTTCCATCCTTCACAGTAGGACTGCCTCTGATCATTACTATAGCTGTACAAAAAATTCCCCTCCAATGCAGGCTTTAGGTTTATACATACGCAGTTGTTATTGGGTCCTGGCTTCAGTACGATGGTACGATACTGGAAAGAAACAAGCACTGAGAGGCAGGGCTGCAGAAATAGGATACCCATGATTGTTTTGGTGAGTAATGCGCATGTCTTGTGGATTGTGTAATACTTTTTTTTTTTGAACACTTGTCCTGAGAAAGGAGGCCTGCGTTTGCCTGTCTTGCTTGTGCAGTGTGCTTGCAAGGAAAAAGATCCTGGATCAGGAGTGCCTTTCTAGAGGTCAACAGCTGCTTGTGAGATGGTAGGACAAGGTCACCAGGAGCATGGAGGATTACAGCAGAAAGATTTTGGGAGGGGTAAATGGCAGAAACAGGAGAGGAAGAGGATGAGCAGAAAGGAGGTGGTAAGGAAGTAACTATAACACTGCCCTCATGATTGTTTTTTCCTGCATTTTTCCAGAAGAGAGAAAAGTGTGGGAAAGGATGGCAAAGGCAAAAGAAGTGTCTGAAGACTTCTCAGCAGTGTAGTCAAACCTCCCTGTTTCACAGACGAAACTAGACTTAGGGAGCAATATCACATGGCAGCTGAGCCAAATCTAATGGACTGCTGGTATCAAAAAGGACACTTCTGCTCCCAGCCCTGCTGCTTTCTTTGTACAGGTCAGGTGCTTGTCAGGCCCTTGGATGAGCTCATGCAGCTCAATAAACTGTAAGAAAGTGAATTCACCAAAAAATATACCAGCCCAGGAAAGGAGGAGAGTTGGACAATGTGAGAATGGAGACTAGAACTGCAATGAGTGGGAGAAGTACAGACGTCAGATTTTTGCTGCAGATTTGGGGTGTGCTGGGGGACGCCTCGCTGCTATTCTATGCCTAACCTCTCACTTCACCTCCTAGGTGATGCTTCCTTCAAAAGGCATGAGATAAACACAGCCTGATCAGGGAGGCCGACTGGATAGGTGAAGGGGGGCAATCCACACGGCAGAGAAGGGAATGAATGGGGACTGCAGGAGCCCAGGAGGATGTTGTCATGGGTAAGCGTAGTGGAAGAGGAACCAAGGAGGAAAGAGGACATGTTCAGAGTGACTACAGAAGGTTGCTGCAGCAAGCACCAGAAAAATGCTTGAATACAGAGCAATGATCCCATCTTCCTAATCTTAAAGGGTTTATTCTTGTGTATCCATGTAGCTGTCCCTGAAGGAGGCATCCTGCTATTGAAATTGAAAAAATGAAAAGCTGGACATGAGCCGACAATGTGTGCTCGCAGCCTAGGCGGCCAACCGTATCCTGGGCTGCATCACAAGCAGCGTGGCCAGCAGGTCGAGGGAGGTGATTCTCCCCCTCTACTCCGCTCTGGTGAGACCCCACCTGGAGCACTGCGTCCAGCTCTGGAGTCCTCAGCACAGGAAAGACACGGACCTGTTGGAGCGGGTCCAGAGGAGGGTCACGA
>NW_008794161.1:154239-154478 GCF_000699145.1 Aptenodytes forsteri | reverse complement strand
TCCTGTGAAGAAAGGCTGAGAGAGTTGGGATTGTTCAGCCTAGAGAAGAGAAGTCTTCGGGGAGACCTTATTGCCCCCTTTCAATACTTAAAGGGGGCTCATAAGAAAGATGGAGACAAACTTTTTCAGGGCCTGTTTTGACAGGACAAGGGGGAATCGTTTGAAACTAAAAGAGGGTGAATTCAGACTAGATATAAGAAGAAATTTTTTTACACTGAGGGTGGTGAAACACTGGCACA
>NW_008794161.1:146151-153944 GCF_000699145.1 Aptenodytes forsteri | reverse complement strand
TGCCCCATCCCTGGAAACATTCAAGGTCAGGTTGGACGGGGCTCTGAGCAACCTGATCTAGTGGACGATGTCCTTGCTCATTGCAGGGGGGTTGGACTAGATGCCCTTTAAAGGTCCCTTCCAACCCAAACCATTCTATGATTCTATGAAATTGGGATTTGATAAGAGGACAGCTGCTGCATTTTTATTATCTGTGACAAGCAGCAGTAAAAGCTGTTCAGAGTTCATGATGGAAATGTATCTGTATATTGGCATTTATCCAGCTGCACTTCACAAAGGTAAATGGGACATGAGAGTGGTACGCTGCCCCCTTTCAAGCCATTTTCTATAGACGGAGGTACTTTGCCTCTCTGTGGGAAAGGCTGGCACAGCTACTGTGCTAATAAACACTAATTTCTCACTGCAGCATATGCACTTCCCAGACTCATAAATCCAGGCAACTTGTAGTTGAATAACAATTAAATATCCACATACATTTCCATACCACGGTCTGGTGCACAAAGCATAGGCCTAAGTGGCTGGACATCTGCTGTCTGCTCTCCCACACTTACTGTTTGGCAGAGCATAATCACTTCATCTTACCCTACCGCCATTAATGGCACCTGTAAAATTGGATGCAGAGCATCATCCTACAGATATTTTGCCATATCCTTTAAAAAGAGCAGTGTTCTCTCTCGATCATCTTCTCATAAATCCAGGCAACTTGTAGTTGAATAACAATTAAATATCCACATACATTTCCATACCACGGTCTGGTGCACAAAGCATAGGCCTAAGTGGCTGGACATCTGCTGTCTGCTCTCCCACACTTACTGTTTGGCAGAGCATAATCACTTCATCTTACCCTACCGCCATTAATGGCACCTGTAAAATTGGATGCAGAGCATCATCCTACAGATATTTTGCCATATCCTTTAAAAAGAGCAGTGTTCTCTCTCGGTCATCTTTTTTTGTTTGTGTTTGGTTTTTTTTTTTTAGCAGCCTTTATTGTAACAGTCAAGAATTCTTTTCACTGCTGTTGGTCTTTCTCTCGGGGATTTCCAGGGCAGGGATTCAGTTTGGCTCTGTTAACATCAGTGGGAAATGAGACATCATATTGAAAGGTTAGTTGAGACGCAGGACGCTGATAGATCCTCACAACAATTTTGTGTCACTTGTACAAAACCCAGAGACTCAGTAATGCAGTAAGATAAATGTAGCGCTTGATTACAATGGATGTATTGCAGTTAAAAAAGGCATTTCTTATCATTGGGCTCTGCACATCTGGAGTAGTAACCACCATGTGCCAGGTAAGACAACGATAATGTGAGCCGGGTAATTTTCACATTGTTAAAATTTTCAAAATCCAAAAAGCTACAAATGTCTTAATTACTAATTTAGCTAGATCTAGTGCTGGTGGCTGGAGGGAACATCTTTCTGAAGTTCAGTCTTTCCCCTGGTCTAACTGATAACAGTCTATGTGGCAGAGTTTAAAATGTTATAGCCGTTTAAAGAAGTAAGAATTGTATACAGTCGTTTCCCATCTTGATATTCTGTGCAGCAGGGTTACCACACGGAACTGCGGTTCAGACCTTCCCATTTGTCCCTGAAAGCTTGAACAAACAGATAAGCCTTATAGTTTGCTCTGAACTTAGCGAGCCTCCCTCAGTGGTGAAGCTCTATGAAACTCAAGGCCGGTCTTTGCATTGCTGTTGTATAGTTACCTATCAAAATGCTTATTCCTGACAGAATTGGCAGAAACCTTGAATTTCCTCCCTGATCCCCACCCTGCGCGCCTGTCAGCTGCAGACCAAGTCCTAGCCATGATCACAAGAACATCCTGAATCAGTCTCAATAATTTGCATTTCCTTGCCAAAGATCTTACCTGCTGTGGGTGCAAATTGCACTATCAAGGTTGCTGGTGTTGAAAAATCTGCATCCTTCTGCTCCCCAGCTCTATGTTTTCAGGCTAGGTTAATTTATCCAGAATTAATTGAGACAACAAAGCTGTCAAGTGAGAAAGGCCACACAGCGAGACAGCACTGCTCTGAACATCTGCACAATTTGTGTATTTGATTAGGTACCTCAACACTTGCAGATTATTGTTGTTAGAAGCAAATCTTACTTTTGCCATTTTCATATAAGGCTCTGTGCTGTAATTCTGCAGATGTTTGTTCTCTGTATACCCACATTGTTTACAAAAATGACAAATGCTGATAGTAAAAATTACATTTGCTCATTCAAACATCTTGAATATTTACATATAAGAAAAATCTTATGCCAGGGGTCCAATGACCTAATGAGAGATGCAACATGGACTTCAGCAGGAGTTGGATGGGGCCCTCAAAACCTGCTTCTCTCACACAAATAGTCCCCTGATATATATAATGAAAACCTTCTTCTGTTTATAATGATAGATGCCACAGGGGGTTGTATATTTGGATATTATTTTTTCTCTAGGAGTGTTTATTAACAAATGCTTGAAAGTTTTATGATGTGGTGAAAACTGTATCTCTCATGATAAACAGGAAGTGCTCAGAGGTATTGCATTACCCCTGTAACGCAACACAGATTCCAACTGCTTGGCTCTTTTTTTCAAAATACTGTGACACCACTTCCTTCAGGAAATCTCTCTCATCTGCACAGCTCTTATCTACTATAGATATACAAAACTGCAAAAGAAATGGTTGTTTTAAAAATGAATGATGATTCATCAATTTCGGACTGTAGAAACAGATGTCTGTAATTTATATAATATCGATTAAAAAAATGCAGTACAGACTCTTTGGGCTCTCGGGTCAGTGGATTGAACAATGTGTGAGGAGAAAAGACTGATAACCTTCCTTCCCTCCCACAGCACAGGTGCAGCTTAGAGAGCAAAGATGAAGATTTCCCTGCAGGTGCTTTATATATATATATATATATATATGTAAAATAACAGGAGACAACTAGGAAGTATACCTGTGCCATCACAAAATCATTAGTTACATGTTTATTTGTGATGAACATCACCCCAGCTGACAATGTCATATGAAAGCAAGTCCGGGTAAGCTCTTTTTAGAAGGTCTGGCACCATTCCCCAAACTGGTTCCCCACGAAGGGACTCGCGTGTCTGCCAAGTGCTTCACTTGCACAAAGCCAGATGCAGGGGGGCTGGATACCACCCCTCCAACTATAACACTTCTATTCCCATAGCTCATTCCCACTACCTGTTCGTCTTACTTTTATTTTACGTTCTCCTCCCCCATATTCTATTTCTTTCCTTCATCATCCTTTCTCCTCTGCCCTCACATCAGCCAACCTCTTCATCACAAATGCTCCCTAAATTTTTAGCTATGAGAAGTATTAAAAACGGAGTTACTGCAATTTCTGGAAAACATAAACCCCTAATAATCCTGTTTCTACATTCTTTGACTTCTGCCTCTGTTGGAGGCATCACTTGTCCTGTCTACAGCTGAACCAAGAACAAGTGGAAACAGACTGCATATTTTAGTATTTGTAAATCATTAGACTTGTGAGGTTTTCTAATAATCTTACCTGCTTTTTGTATTTTCTTGTCTTTTCTTAGCAATCAATGATATCAGAAATACAGTGATCAAGAGACTGATACTATACACTAGCTAAATCTTTTTGTAAAAACTTAATAGCCTTCCAGTGCATAAAGCTTTGGCACAAGAAAACAATGGTCATATACTGGGACTTCAGTGGCATCCTCACGAGTCACTGTAACATTCTGTATAAATATTGACTATACATATGGGTTTTTTATCAGTCCTGTAAAATAACTTTTTATCTGGTAGTTCAATTCTCTTATCATCCATAGCTTGTTTACTGAATTTTAAGTCTTGGGTAAGATGAAGCAAGCTGATGAGGAGTAGCTGGTTTTCAAAAGATACAAGCTCCAGATAACTGAGGACAAGTAAAGCACACAACAATATTGAAATCACTCAGTTTTATTGCAGCTGACTGAGACAGAGTGTGCTTTGAGGCTGGGAAATTTCCATTACTGAAGTGCAGGACAGTGCCTGGATACTGCTGCTACTGCAGTTGAAAAATAAAAGCAACTTAATTTTATATAGACAGCAACAAAATGTCAGTGTATTAATTAAAATTGCTAGAATTATATAATAAGCTTTTAAGGTTGCTGTAAAATGGATCCCTTTTAAAATATTTAAGTATAATTGTAAACTAGTTGTACAAAACTAAGGAACATAAAAATGACTTGAAATTGCAACTGTGTTTTCAAATCATATTTGTGAACAGCAAGCCTAACAAGAACATGATCGATAACACAAGACATCTCCTACAACAGTGACAGATTCTGAGAGTGACAGAATGATAACCCAGTGCAAGATCAAGGTTGTTACTGACAGTATAGTTCTGCAATTAATAATCTTTTGTGCTCCCCTTGGCATGCACAAAACAAACATAGCAATCTGTTTACTAGTTTTAACTCCATGGTGTATAAGCCACCATAAGCTTCATGCAAAGACAGTCAGAACTCTGAATGGTGGAAAAAAGGAAATACTGGGGGGGGGGAAAGTAAATTTCTTTGGGCATCAGTTGCCCAGCAATTTGGGTGAAAGACTGATTTTAACTTCCCAACAGCGTAAGATTACAGCGAGATCCTCATTTTCGCTGAGGTCACTTTACACTGTCAAAGCAGTGGTCGACATTTAAATGAAAATTAGGCTCAAGTGATTTCAGCTATATGTCACCAGTTAAATCAAACCCAGGTAGGTACTGACTAGAAGTTATTAGCATCTGATGCTCTTTATGAATCTTAGGATAGTTCCCTGTGGATCAGAGCTCATATCTAAGCAATTTAAGTTTGTGTCACATTCATCACCATGGTTCCTGAGTGCCTTAGAAGTTAAAATATATCTTTATAAAACATCTTACACGTCTTATTTCTCCCTCTCGTCACCCCCGCACAGAGGCTTGAGGTCTTTTTAAATAATGCTGGGAAAATTGTGTTATATACTTAATGCCTGCATTTTGGTGGGATGATGGGGAGGTTCAGGGTCATGCTGAGGTAACTCTGAAAGCAAATGCCGTACTCCTACAGCAGCTACCGAGAAAGCTGTGTCTTCAAAGTCCCCATGCAAATAATACAACTAATACGATGATGATGATTTGGGGAGATGTAGCTTTAGTTTTAAATTAGCACAAAAATTTGAAATCCCTCCCACCCCCAATACAGAGTGGCACTGTAGGGCAGCTACAGTGTGTTTGTCCTTTGCCTAAACCTGATCATGCTGTTTCCAGGACTCGTAGGGCCTTTCGTAGTACGACGTTTACTTTTCAAGAGACCTATTTACAGAACACGAAGTTAACAGTTAAAGTAGATACGTATAACAGTGCAGAGAATTTCTAGACCCTGATTGTAGGATGAACTCATCCATGTGACTCCCGAACTTGATATGAAGATGGAGATAGTCCAAACCATGGCATATTTAAACTGACTGATTGTGTGGCTTAGCTGTTTCCTAATATAGCTTCCAAACTGAAGATACTGCGTTTCTGTTTGGACAAACTCTTCTTAGCAGTGCTTTTATTTCTGTTTGAAATAAAAGGGTGTTTTTTCCTCCTGCTTTGCATTATCTGCTATCATTTTTTAGTAAGTATCACCTCTTCTCCCCCAACATAACCCTTTATTTTGATCATGGAACTAATAATTTTCTTAAAACACATGTTCGTTCTTTCGAGAATTGAGGCTTTAACGTCACCTTGTTAAGGTAAAAGACCCAACATTAAGTGCACGTAATGGTAGTGTATTTAAATAGGCTGAAAAGCAATTGATAACACTTCCATCTGGTCTGCCTATCTCAGTAACTGTAGTGCTTCATTGAAATACACGCACCAAGTTCTGTCACAGGAGAAACTGTTGGGAAAGCATGCCATAGCCTTTTGACCGCTAATTTGGGTTTAACTGGTTTAGACATATATTTGAACACAGCACTCAAAGGAGCTGACAGTCTTTCCACAATTTTGTTGTCTGCCTGGTTGGTTTCCTTTTTGATCAGACACATCCTGGTGAAGGTAGAAAACAATCTAGATACACACCAGTTTTTAATTAAATTTGCTATGACAGGTTGTGTTTAAGCTAGATTCTCTGTAATCATTTATTTTGCATTTGCTGATAACAGATTTATTTATGTATGTAATCAGAACTGTAAGCGTAATTTCATTTTTAGAGTTAAGAGAACCTTTTAACTAATATTTTACTTGGTTTCAGAAAATTTAAACATTTACTCACATTTACTGTTGTCTAAAATTTCTGAGAAAAATAATGCTGTGTTTTTAAAGTGCAGAAGTGGAAAGGAAAGCAATATACAAGTAAAACTAAATACATCAGAAGCATTATCCCACTCAAATACATAAAAAACCAAGCTGTACAGTTGAGTGTCTGTTAAATACAGAGAGGAGTTTATTAGGTTATGTTGGTCATCCATGACAGCTTTCACTCCATCAAACTAGGCTGGGGCTGCATCTGAAGCCCAGACCCTGCTGGGTAGGTCTGCATCAAAGGGGAGTCCTCATGCTGCAGTTTGGCTAACCGGCTGCGCAACTGAAACCAGAAACTCTTGACTTCTGGTCAAACAGCAAGCCCAATGCTTTGGGGATGTTAAGTTGTAATCAGGAGATTGTACAGCATTTGGAAGCAGCTACGGAAAACTGCAATTGTTTGGTCGATGGCAAAGGAAGCTGGTTTGCAGCAAGTAGTGACAGAAGAAGATGGGATGCCAGAAATGACCCTGTGGCAGCTGGGAGAAGGAGGACAGAGAGTACATTGGCAGGGACGCCTTCAAGGCAAAGACAGACATGAAGCAGCAGGATTGTCAGCAGAGATGTCAATAGTAAAAATGTCAATAGAAAGAGAGAGCAGAGCCGAGAGAGAAATGTTGAAAAAAAGAGAGCAAAGTACAACCAGTGAGAACCTGAGAGCAACGGATTGTCATGTAACAGCTTCTGGCTGAGCACTGTTAAACAGGAATGCAAATTTAGTAACTACTTAGAAGAAAAAAGCCTTATAGTCAAGGGGTGATTGGATGATTCCACACTGGGGTCTTCTGACAGGCTGGGATGGGTATAAACGTGGAGACACAGGCATGCTAAGATGTATAAAGATATGTATTTGGACGAATTTTCAAAGGAACAGAAGATACAGCACATCTCAAGCAGCTGTGGCAATAGTAGTTAAAGCAAGCAGCAGTAGGATTTCAGATTGGGGTTAATACTTTTTGTCAAGATCATTAGAGAACTGCAGAAAAAAAATCAGAATTGGTGTTAAGATCCTTGTGCATAACTTTTGCAAACTTCCAGATCAAGCAAAAGCTCTTTTAGGAAAACTGAGCCTTGCAGGACAACAGAAAAGGCAAGACACTGTTGCAAGCAGCAACCACGGCATGATACAAACCATCATCAACTCCATTTTCACCTCCTATTCAAAACCTTGAGTTTATTTACATTTATATGGGAAACAACTAACAGGAAAATGTAATTCTATGTAAAAGCAATATGCTAACTCGAGGTTGCAAAACTACACACTGAAGTTAGGAAATGTCAGAAATAAACTTGCCCTTATGACAGTAATTCAGCTTTTGCGGATAGTAACCTTGTGCTGCATGACATCAGAAGGTTGCAGCGCAGCCAAGGATGGCGCGCAGCCCTTCTGGGTCTCAGACCAACGCCTCAAACGCCAGAGCGGCCCTTTCTTTTCCTGCGGCTGACTCGCTGCCGGCCACCCTGCGCTCTGCATCCAGCGCAGCTCCTCGTAACGCGCAGCCAGCCGCACGCAGTCAGCGTGTGCC
>NW_008794161.1:117343-144890 GCF_000699145.1 Aptenodytes forsteri | reverse complement strand
GACTATTTTCTCCGCCTCTGTAGTGTGATTGCAGACGTTCAAAAAGGGGAAAAGGTCGTAAAAACCTGCTAGCAGCTCCGCGTTTCTCTTTGTGCCCGTGCGAAGGCTCACCTGGCTGCATGTCCCCGAGGTCACAGTTGATAAAAAAAGTGAATCTCTGCATACGAATTGCTGCCCCTACCTGGCTTTTCTTAGGACGTGCTGTCTGTGCTGCATAGCCTGCCAGATTGGGGTCTAAATTAACATGTATACAGGTGAAAGTTCTCAGCCGTTCTAGCTCTTGGTTATTTTGTATCATGAAGACTTGTACTAAGTCTCACTAAAAAGCGATCGTGTGTGTTTGCTTTGGTTAATATCGGCCTTAAAGAGGGAGGTGAATGAACTACAAAATACTGAAAATGTAAACTAACCGGGTTGAGAGCATGAGATGGGTTTTTTTAGCGATCTAAATGGGTTGGGATGATGCTCTCTGATGGTATATCTAGTGACTGTTCTAAATCTGGCATGCTCAGTGACCTTACTTAGGATTTCTTATTCTGTCTTATATTAGTAAAACAGGTTAAAAAAAAATTACTTCTGAAATAATTTAAGGGGTGCAGATGCAAAACTTTTTTTGTTATCATTTTGTCAACTTTCTTCCAACACTGGTTCTGTTTCTTCAGCATGTTTTTTGACCAGAGGTACTAAATGAGGTTTACAGGCTATGACTTCATGAAAGCTTTATCGGCATTAATTTCTCTCTCCGATGCTTAATCTTTTGTAAACTAGTGTATTTCTCAGTGAAGGCTCTTCACAGCCTTCAGCTGTATGTTACAGATTTTTATAGCTACAGGTTTTTGCATATAGTAATTGAATTGTGCTGGCCTGTTAAGATGAAGTCATCCTGTATTTCAGGGTGGAAGCTTTCATCTAGGCCTGAACTTAGCTGGGAGATGAGCCTCTCTCACAAAGTTTTGAGTTGCAGCCTTCACTTCTTTTGCTGTGGGAAGAAGCTTCAAAATGTAAATCAGAAATCCTGTTTACGGTGTAAAAATATCCTTGTTATTGCTGTGATTTCTAACACTAAAACAATATATCCAGTCCAAAACTTGTTAATGTAGCTTATGGTACAAGCTGTATTTTATTATGGTGTACTTTATCACCTGAGCGAGGGCAAGTAAACCAGTGCAGATAATCTCGGTACTAACTGCACTGGTTTACGCTTGCAGTCTGACTTAGGAAGGTACTTGGGAATAGTACTTACAAGATGTATGCTGTGTATAGTCCGGTTCATATCAGCGGGGTGTTAAAAGTGTGTTTAACAGACAACGTGTTAAAGCTAAAATATTTCACCACAGATCAGAGATTACAAGAAGCAGTATGATGGCAGTTGATGCCCTTTTTTGGCATCACTGTGCTAGTGAGCAGACATGGGGGAAACGAGGCCACTTTCTGCCCCTACAAATGTTATGTTATGGTTCAGTTCTGTACTGAAACTGTTTCCCCTTCCAAACTGTATAAGGTTATCTTTTATTTAAAAACTTATTCTAATACATTGTGTTTGCTATGATTGCTATGCAAAATTACTAACAAAAAAATCCAAATCTCCGGTTCAGTTGAAATATGTACTTGGCTCCTGTGTTTTCTACTCTAAAATTATTAATGTCAAATACTAAATTCGGTATGTTGTGCTCTTAATTATTGCTTTTCTGCCTTGGGTGTGAAATGACGGGGAACAAAGTCTCAGTTTATATTGTATTCTTGATAAGGAAAGTGTTGGATGCACTTCTTGTAGTTAAATGCCATAGCAACTGTAATGTTTTGTAGTGCCTAACATACAAGCTGTTATGATTAAATAAGATTACTTATCAATCAACGGAGGTATAGGTTATGCAGTTTAATACTACGTGTTTCTTGTCTTGCTTTGATTGCTAATGCAGTGAGGATCTGCAGAAGCTTCTCCCTTGGGGGGCGGGGTAGAGGGCAAGCTATGAGTGTGCAGATGGAGACGTTTCCCGCAACTGCAAAATCCATTTAAATTTGTACCCTTTAATGAAGCAAAGCAGAGCAGGCTCTGATGGTTTTGTTTTAGACCCACAGCTAATGTGTATGACTTGGGAGATGCTAGTTACTTTGCAAGTGCATTGTACCATAAATCTTCTTATATGGAGAACAAGTGACTTACCTCTTAAAATCCTTCACTCTTTTCCTTGTTTTTCCTAATTCTTATATTTCTGGATTAGGGAGTTGAAAACAATAAAATTCTTTTAATTATATTACTGAATAAAAGGGCAAATGAAGTATTCTTAGGATAGTGCTGTTATGGTCAGTCTTCCATTTTAATTTTGCAGCAGAGGGAATAATGTTTGAGAAGTATTGATCACAACATAAAATAACAGCACAGGAAATAGAGGAAGATGTTGACTGAATAGACTGTACGCGAATGTTCTCTCATCTGGATTTGAAAACCCTTAAAGGCATTTAACTATTTTCCCTAGTGCAGTCATTTTTAACATAATTGGGTTTTGAGTAAAAATAAACTTAACAGAGCAGTGTATTTGCTGCTGTGTTGTGGTTGCACTTTCTCAGCTTCGTAAGCAGAAAAGGCATGTTATCAGGCAAACTCCCGTCTTAACATCCTCCAGTTAAACTCCACCAAAAATGTTCATCCTTTGATACAGGCTTGCATCTTACTCAGAAATTTTGTTGCTGGGGGTGAAGTGGTTAATAAGTGAATATCCATGTCAGCATCCCTTTCTAAACTATTTTTTGTTTTCAGCATTTCTGCATGTAAAACTAGGGGATGACCACAGTGCAAACAAAGTTTTAGCCAAAATCCTCAGCACTTCCTAGGACTGCAGGACATTCTTTGAGCAATTTAGTCATACAGTCATGTTTGTTACTCTGAATTAATTTATCCAAATACATGCAAATGGTGTGTGTGTGTGTGTGTGTGTGTGTTGGGTGGGGTTTTTTTTCCTTCCCCTTCTCTTTTGCTTAAGAGTTGTTTTGAGGGGTTTTGGTGTGAAGTTCTTTATGTGACTTTCCCTTTCTTTCAGTAATAGGGGATTATCAACCTCAGAGTCAGCTGGGACTGACTTTGAGACCAAGTCTGAAGTTTCAGAACTACCTTTCAGACACAATAAAGCGTGAAAGGTTTTTGAGATGGTCTCCTCCTTCCCAAATGTGTGGGTTAGTTGTTTTTTTTTCCCCTTCTTTTGCAAAAAAACCCAAATCAACCCGTTAACAGGCCGTACTTTAAACACAGTGAAACAGCGATAAAAATATGATTGTGTTGAGCTTTAAATTTCCAGTGTGAATTGTTCTTCATCCAGTTGGTCAGTGGTAATTTGGCAAGGATGATCATTTGACAGTTTAAAATAAGTAATCTTTTTGGAAAGAAATGGTGAATGGGAATGTGATAGGGATGTTCTGGTTTATATTCTGTTTTTTGGAAGTCCTTTTTGTCATCAGGCTTATGTGAATGTGAAGTATTATCACTGCTGCAAATAACTGCATATAAATAATAAACATGAATGCAGTTGGAAGAAAACAGTCTTGAAGCTCAAATCTTGCATTTCTTGGCCTGAATTTGACTGGGTTGTTACAAAGATGTCTTTGTGTTACTGATGTGCTGTAGAAGAGTGATATTAGAAGTTAAGGTAGTCAATAGATGAACGTTAAAGTAATACTGAAAAGAACATTTGAAGCATTTGGCAGTAGTTTTTTCAAAGTTCTGCTCCTTTCTACTGTCTCAAGGAAGAGCCCTACTTTTAGAGGTTGGATGATTTAAAATGAAATCTGAGAAGTATATGCATGAAGAGGCTCGAAACACACAAAAAGTCCAGGAATAGAGTGATCTGCAAGGTGTAGATATTTATATTAAAAGATGAAAATAGAAAACTTGATAGGATTGATGGCCATGTAATATTTTCTTTCAAGACAGTCCAACGTTACACAAAAAGGTAGCATTTGCATCCCACTGTGAGGGTCAGATTGGTGATCTGGGGTGGACTGCTTGCTGGCAGGGATCAGAAACAGCCCATAATTTTTTTTCTGTTAACTATTGTATTGATCTGGAGAGAGTAGCCGTTAATGATAAAGCAAGTATAGAGATTCATGTCCCTGTTTCTATGTGCTTTTAGGGAGCACAGGTTGGATATGGGTGTCGATACCTGGTAATTAACATGTTCTGGTCTGTGTGATAAGGAAAAGAGGGAGCTGATACTAGTTAGCCAACCCTACTTAGTGCAAGGATCAGCGTAGAGAATTAGGGAATGTAATTGGTGGCTAGTTATCAGCTGCTTCTCTCTGGGGAGAAGGCCGAGGTAAGCATTTCCCTTCAGTCACTCAGACTTCTAGCACTTGCTTAATGTGACATGGAAGCACGAAAGGAGCAATTAGAGCTGCTTTTCCTGCTCTCCCCTGTGATGAGACAGGTGGTCGGCAAGCTGTGCAGCAGGCGCCAGGGACAGGACAGCAGCTACTCGCTCTCTGTATCAGAGTTGTCTTTAAGATTTATGGAAGATGAGAGGTAGCAACTTCTCCTGTCTGCCCAAAGTAATGGGATACTGGCTTAACAGTAGAAGAGTGCAGCTCAGGGACACTTGCATTTTATAAATAAATACATATTTTCTTAACATAGCATGGTCCAGCCCATGGATAGAGATGGGATGGACATGGAAACAGATAGAGATAACTTGTGTTATTTTTTTTAAGCATGATTTATTAAGGAAATAAGGCTTATACGTTCACAGTATCTGTATGTGGTTGCATCAGTCCATTTCCTGTACCCCTACATATGATTCTTGAACCTGTTGCCTGCCTTCCATCAAATTTGACAGATGGTAGAAGTCTTAAAGATGGAAAGTTTCTGCAAGTTTCTTAAAAATAGGTATTTTGCTAGAGCGAAGAGATCCTATATGCTGCTCCACTGAGGAGGAGACTGCATCAGGAGGTCACGTATGAGAAGTCAGACTCCCCAAAGAGACATGACAGATGTCCCAGTTTCACGGATAGATTTATTGGTACTCTCGAGACCAGAAATGTGTATTTGTAGGACACCAGGCTCTGTTAGTTCAGTGAGCTCCTTGTTGAGGAGTGGGGATCTACAGCCCACAGAAGAGTTAATACTTACCGAGTAGGTGTACATCTCAACTTGAGTTGAAAAGTAATACTTCGCCAACGTAGTAATTTTTTTAATGCTTTTTATGTTGATGCTTTGTCATAGCTTTCAACTGTGGTCTAGAAATGAAATTAACTGATCAATTTGGTATTTAATAAAAATATTTTATGACATCTTGCTGTGGAATATTTCACAGCATAATGTAGGTTGAAAGGGACTTCCTGAGGTCATGTAGTCCAACCTCCTACTCAAAGCAGGGCTGATGTCAAAATTAGATCAAGTTGCTCAACTTGTCCACTCAGTATTTCCCAAATCTCCAGGGATGGAGATTCCACAACATCTCTGGGCAGCTTCTGGTTCTAGTGTTAAAACAATTGTCCAGTGAAACTTTTGCCCTTAAAAACATGAGAGCTTCCATTGCCACAACTTGCGATCATTGCCTCTTGTCCTTTGTACTTTTTACCTCTGAGAAGAGTCTGGATCAGTTTTCTCTGTAATCCCCCTTTATGTAACTTCAAAGAGCAATTAGATGCTTCCCCCCCCCCCCTTTTTTTTTCCCCTCCTAGCCTATACGAATCCAGTTTCCTCAATTTTTTTCTTTTATGTTATGTCCTCCAGCCCCTTGTACATCCTGATGGCTTTCTGCTGGACTTGCTCCAGTACTGGGAGAGAGGAAAACTGGACGCAGTATTCCAGATGTGGCCTCACAACAGTAATCACTTTCCTTGACCTGCTGGCTACACACTACACACTGGACTGGGCTAACGCAGCCCAGTCCATGGTTAGCCTTCATCGCTGTGAGCAGGCGTTGCTAATGCATGAAGTTGGATGTTGTTCTGGTAATCTAGAAAATACTTTTACTTGCACTTAAAGTGAGGTGTTTTTAGAACTTTTCAAATAATGTCTGAAAAAACCCCCAAACTCCACAACATTTTATTAAGTGATTTCAATTGTATTTGATTTTGATTTCCAGATCACTCAAATGAAGTGTATGGAGCCATAAACGTATTTTAGAATATAACTTTTCTTTTACTGTGTTGTAAGGTAAATTAATAGTGTGTGTGAAATGCAGCAAAGCGTAGTTTGCTCCCGGTGATTTATCTGTGTCAAACCTAGATTCTATTAATCGTTAGGTCAGTTATTAAAGAGAGTTGTTTGGTTGTGAATGAATCCCCTTTTCAGAAGGGAGCTTATTTTCCTTTGCTTTATTACAACTTTTGGACATACAAAGAAGCTATTCTCAAACTCATCTTTTTGCAAGGTACGTTAAAAGCCAAACATGCATTACTTCATTATCAGCTTTGACCAGGCAGATTAGTAAGATCCAAGTAGTAATAAATGTCTTTAATTCAGATGGGGTTATTTGATGAGATATTGGTAGATACTTTGGCAAGACGAGTTTTCTCGTACTCCATCAGCATGCAGTAGGTTGGTTTCTGTTTCAGAGAGCATTCCTGTCTCCACCCCTTTCTGCTGGGTTTCTGGTGGCTGGGTGAGAGCTAGAGCAGAGGCAGCCTTGCGTCCCCTGCAGAAGGGACTGCACCCCGGCTTCCACCCGGGCAGGCTTCTAGTGCCCTGGCTGCCTGCACGCTGGCTGGAGGAGGAGCTGTCTAAAGGTTGCTGTGTGCCTTCCCGGGCCTGGCTGCCTTTCAGTGGTGGATGAAATACTGATTTGTGTGTGTGTATATATACACATGGCTTGTAGAAAGGCTTTACTGGAAATACTGTTCTATTAGATTTGGGCAGAATCTTCCATGACAGTCCAGTTTTTAGCATAGTTGTGCACGTGTTTTTACTATCTATCTTGTTTAGCAATACCTAAGATCACAACAACCTAAGTTCTATTAAGGGAAAATCTCTTATCTTGGAAGCTCTTCTTTTGTATTTTAAGAGAATTTTCATAAAATACTGAAATACTCTGTGGTGATTAGAATGCAAATGAGAGTTTTTGTTACATGGTAGAAAGTAATTTGTCTGTGTTGTGGGTATGTTTTAAGTACCAGCAACTTGCAATTAGACTTACAGTTTATAATATGCAATTACTTCATTTTACAGTTTTCCTTAAAATTAGCAGCTGTCACTGCAGTACCTTACTTCTCACTTGTTTGTAGGGAAGGCTCTTTGCTCCACCAAATATTGCTGATGTGTCCTGAGTAAAACTTGAAGTCATTTGAGCACTGCAAATCAATACTCCCCAAACTGCTTCAGTCTGGAATTTGCCCAATGTTACTGGGATTTGGATGGTGCAGAGAACCTCAAATGATATTCAGGCTGACTTTTATATTGGATTTTTCTGAGTGTTTCATAATTGTGAAATATCTGCCTTTTAGTTACAGTAGCCAACATGTCTTAATGCTGATACCCTGTCTGAACAAAACACAAAACTGTTAGTATATTGAGGGGCTAGGGTTTACTGTTGGCATGTCTTTTTAAAAAGATGGAAAAAACATGCAAAAAATGCCGTGTAAGCTGATACTGAAGGGAAGTAACTTCTGATAGTGGTGAGATGCACACTGGGTGCTAGCGGTTTGGTGGTTTTGTTTTGTTTTGTTTTGCAAGTGGAATACTGAACTAACCATGGCAGAGTGGACAGTAGCAATGAGCTTGCTTTCTCTAGTGCTTTGTGATAGTTTTCATTTTGCACTGATGTTTCTACAGGTTTAGGAAAACCTCTGCTTCTAAGTATGCATGAATGATTTTGTTCAGTGATTTCTTTCTTTATTTTCTGTTGGAGAGAAATTCTGTGAACTATCTCTTCTGAAGATTTATATTGTGTGGAATCAAATAAGCCAATTACTGAAAAATATAGTAAATGTCTGGATCTTGTGTGTTTTCCTTTTTCTAAAGCTGATTTTAGGAGGAGTATTTGGGATATAAGTCAAACTAGAACCTTATTAGACAAAAGAGTAAACGACATTGGGGGATTTGTTAATACTGTTATCACTCACAGCTCTCTGGTAGTGCTCTCCCCTCTCTCTAGGAAAGGGGAAGTATTTCCTACAAACGTTTATAGTGCCTGCTTTGCTGCTAGGGTGGCGGCCGTGGTTGTTTCCAGGCTCTGGAGTAACATTGGTTATGTAACTGACCTGCCGTCGCTGTCTCGGTGGCTTTTTGTTGCCTCTTGAGAAGCCATAAGCACAGGAGGAGGAAGTCAGCACTTCATCGGCTCATGTGTGGAGGTTTAGCTTTCATGACAGTCGGGCCTAGACACTTAAGCTGTGGTTTCCACGGCTGACTTGTGCTGATCTCAGGCTGTGCTGCTTCTAAAGGGGCAGCCTTTCCTTCTGTGCCTCAGGTCGCGTCATTCCTTCCTCTGCTCTTTATGCTGGTGCTTACAGAGCTGTAGAGTTAGCTGTGTTGGAAAACTGATTTAGCTGAAAAGATACTTCATAAAAAATAAAATAAAATTTAAAGGTGGTAAGTTGATGTGACTGACACAAAACCCTGTAAGAGCTAGTGCTGACACAGGAAGGGAATAGGAATACGCAGGTAAAGACTCCTTTACTGTTCCTGTTCGTAAGCTGCTTTGAATTGGAGCTGCTTCAGTTCTCTGAACTGTCACAAAGAAAGCCACTGCTCCAACCAAAAAAGTGAGAAAGGGGAAGGGTTGTCAGGCACAAAAAGGAGAGTGAACCACAAGCACTCCTTTTAATTCACTGAGCCCTTAGGTTGTCTCAGATGTTGTCGAGCTCTTACAATTTTACCCTGAAATGGATTCCCACAGGAATTGTCTTTAAGTTTATATAGAGAGAAGAAAGATAGTGTGTTTAGTTTTATAATATCTTATCAAAAGCAGTGGGTGCTTTTGCCAACTTGAACAGAAGTGGCATAAAGTAGAGTGGGCATATATGATGATTTGAAGTCACAGTGCTTCACAGCTAAAGGTATAGGAAGAAAAATTCATATTAGAAGAGATTGAGAGAAGTGATCGTTTTTATCGAACAACTAAGATTGATCAAAACACCATGAAGTTAAATGACATCTTTAGCCAAACAATATAGAACCTTGGGTGAAATAGCTAATATTTTTCTAATGCTAATGTTAAGGTGTAGTTCTAGAACTGCTGCTCTTCATAGTTCTGCTTAGTAGGTGCTAACAAAACACAAATCATCTGTTCTGCCACACCTGGGATTATGAGTTGACTGAGCTGGCAAAAGTAATTTATTTAACAGACTCCATTTTGCATGACTAGCTATTTTTTTTCCAAAATACTAGGAGTGATCTAAGGAATTAAACTATTAAGTCATTATTATGTGCATAATAAATAGTTTAAAACTGTAATGCTTTGGAAGGTTCCATCAGATTTTACTTTTCAAATTCTGAAAAATAAAATTGTGCCTTTGTAACCTGTTAGAATTATTTGAGTAGATATATGAAAACAAATCTCCTATAGGAGGTTACAAAAGTGCCTTAAGAATTTGTGGCATGAAGGGCAATAACCTGTAGTAGAACAGAAACTGCCAAAGAGTAAAATCACTTACGAGTAATTATTCACTTTTGTCATGGGAGGGAAGAGTTGGCATAATTGTGCCAGAAACCTTTAATGTTAGGATTGATTTTGAATGTTATGAGAAAGATGGCTGAAAAAGTAGGTGGTAAAGGTGAAGGTAATGCAGTTACATTTTGACCCCGTAAGCTTCAGAGGTTAACTAAAAGCATGATAGAGCAGTCTGCAGTGATTACTTGGGCATCTTGCTACGGACTTGTGATAAAATAAAGGACGCTGGTTTAGAAATGGTATTTATTTTCCCCCTTGCTGGGAAAGGAAAAAAAATAACTTTATAAGAAATACAAACAAAAATAGTTTGTTTAGGTATCTTCTATAATAAAAACAGAACAAAACCATAGCAGTGATCATTTGGTGATGAGCAACAGGCAAAAAGGGATTAGGAATATGGATAAACTCATGAGGCGTTTGTAAAGTATGACAGTTGCTTTGCAGAGGGCTCATGATAAAGCAATAATCTATCCACTGATACTAGAATCCTGACAAGTGAAAAACTGCTTAAAAAACCCCAAAACGATACCAAAACAAAACCAATATTTTTCAAATAGCATGCAATTAGGAATTTTCAGGTAGGGCCAGATTAATACTACTGCAAATTGGATCACATCTACTATATAGTTATTTTAATGTTCTCTTGTTGCTCAGTCTTCCTCTGCTGCCATTTTTGTAGCATGAGATGCAAGAAAATGGGGAGAAATTGTGAGTGAGTTTCAGTGTCTGCGGGCAGCCATATGTCACAGCAGTGCATATTCTTTTTCTTGACAAAAACAAGACTTAAGATAAATCTGAGGTCATCCTGTAATTTATAACTTGAGGTAGTTTTCCAACACACTCGACAAATGGTGGAGAATTCAGCAATCGGATAATGGTAAGAGGTCCATTTCTTAAACACTCACACTTTTGGCAATTCAGTACGTAATTTTTGTATCTAAGCTTACTCTGAAGTATCCCAATTTTGAATTCAAGTTTTTTGGCCTCTTCTTTCATTATAAGCTACCAGTCCTTATGCATGTTTCCCAAAGACTGAGAAGATAATACAGCTGTCTTTTAATAATCAATGGGGAGTGTCTGTAGCATACCAATAGATAATTTGAGTGCTGAATTACAACTTATTTGACTTTTGTCCCTCAGAGTGGGATGAAAAAGTATGTGGTGCTTGTGTTCTTAAAGTTGTTATAATCTTTTTGTAGCTTGAAAAGCAACTAGAGCCTCAAGGCTGAGTTGGTTTTTGTTTTGTTCTTAAGAATCTAATATTTAGGTAGCTCTCCATTTTCATGGATCTACTAACTTTCCTACGTGGTAGGAATTAGTCTGTAAAACTAAATCTTTAATGGAGAAAAGTAGAAGCGTATTAAGATGCCCTTGTTTCTATAGTTTATTTCCTTAATTCACAGCTGAGAAGCCTGGGAGATGTTCTGTTATTGAGAACCTCTTCTAGAGAAAGCTAATAAATCAAAACAAAAACTCTGAGCGAGACATGGGTTGTCTTTTCATAAACTGAGGTCTGTTAAAACAAGGCAAATACATCTTAATATGAATAGGCACATATTCCTTTTAAAACCAGGTGCTGATTCTGTAAGTTAGCGCTAATAAAAAAGGTCTAATGAATAATATACTTATCTCAAAAAACATTATGAATAAATGGAACAAAGTAACAAATAAATGAAACAAAGTAACAAATATTTCTAGTAACCGTAGGTGTTTATAGTTGGGGACAAAAAGTATATTCAGTGGTATAAAAATGGCACATTACTGGATGTCCTCAAATCTGAAACTGTCTTTGACTACTTTTATCCTTTTTCCAGTCTTTTCTCTTTGGTAAAAGAGTAATACACTGTAGCTGCTCCCTGTATTGTAATCATCTAGAATCAGAAACTAAATTATTCTGAAGAATCTGAAAGGGATCTGATTATAAACCCCCCCCCCCCCACCAACCCCCCCACAAAAAAAAACAAACCCCCCAACCAAACCCAACCAAACAAAAGACCAAATAGTCCCCTCCACAAATTTGCACCCATAACACCACCTTCCCCCACCCCCAAAAGTTGTAGCGAACAGTCTGTTATTGTACTGCTGGTTATTACTATATCATACTACTGCGTTATTTTTCTTACAGCAGTCTTAAAAATAAGTTTAAGCTATTTGCATTGTAACTTGATAAATGTCAGCATGTTGTAGAAATGTCTGCGATTGAGCTAAATGTAGACTGAACGAAAAGATTAAAGATCTTCATAGATCAGCTTGTTTGCTGGGAATTATTTTTGCCTTTCCTCTCCTGGTTGCAAGCAGAATTATTCAATATTTTAGAAAGATTCTTATCCCTGGATATGCCCTTGGAATCTTGTTTCCACAGCAACACAAAGCTACTGATAAAACATCCCTTTTAAACTTCAAATCAGTCTTTTATTTAGAGCTGTAATTAGGTTAGGATGTTTGCCGGTAGCATTGTGTATTTTTATGTGTATGTATGCATATGCTGAGAGCAGCCTGTAAAACAGCCATAAGGTGAATAATCCTAGAAGTGTTGGAAGAATATCCCATGATGGGGTAAGCCTTCAGGCAGCGTGGCAGAGGAGTCTACTGAGGATGGGGGTGCCGACAGAGTAGGCAGTTGTTTTTCAATGGTTGTATGAAGAAACAGCCCTCTGTGGGATGTAACTATTGCCAGGAGCTGGCTCTTTTCCTCCCAGCAGCTGCCGCATGCTCTCACTTGTTCCAGTTCTGCTCCGAAATGAAACATGTGAAGAATAGAAATGGGTGGAAGAACATGCAGCAGCCATTGTGGGTAGAAGGAGCTAAGCTTTGGCACTTGTCCCGATCTGTCTGGTGAAAAGCTTTTCTTCCCTGAGAAGGAATTAATGGGAGAGGGGCTACATGTCAGAGGTTCATCTGAGCAATTAGTATGCTGTTTTCTGTAGGCTGCTCAGATACCGCAGTGCACTTTCTGGTCGTTGCATTTGGAAGCAGCACCACACCGGACTACTTTTTAAAAAGGAAGTTGGTACCGTAGCAGTAGAAGGATAAAATGCTGGGTTTAAAAGTTGTGTGGTGCAACTTCTTGGGTTATAAATGCTCATTTGTTTTGTACAGCTGTGCAAGATTATTTACTTAGTCAAAATCTCATTATATATTTACATGATACTTAATATTAGGAATGATAAACTGTACTGTTAGGGCTTGTGTTGATTTTCACATGATGTCTTAAAAGTATATAAATAATGGTGCTATTGCAGGTTGTCACAGGATAGTAACCACAGCTTGAAATCAGAATAAAGTTGTGTATACTAGAGTTGGGCAGTTGCAAAATTTATATTTAAATTTATTACATTACAGATAAATAGCACTGAGCTGAATGGTTCCATCAGCTTGTGAAGCTGCACATCATTGGGGTGGAAATAAATCCTTCCTTCTGAATATTTAAAGTGTCAGTAACTAGATTCAACATAATGTGAATAACACAGACTGTTAAAGGGCAAGTTCTGTGTGCAGTGATTGGTACATGCGGTTAATGATTAGAAACTAAAAGCTATAAATTATTGCTCTAAAAGTGGTTAGTATGTGAACTGTTATTCCCACTTTACAGATTTTTGTTTTCTCTGGAAAAAAGTCTAGATAATTGAAGGTTCTTTGCCTTTAGAAGGAGTCCCAGTTAACTGCTTCAGTGAAAATATAAACAGTTGTTGTGAGATTTAGTAGAAGCTGAAAGTCTAGACAACTAGGTTAGACTGTGCACACTGGGACAACACTTCCAGAATGCAAATAATCTAAATTTAGGACGCGCTGGGTGGTGGATGGGATGTATATGTGGAGCTATTCTTTTTTGGACTGTAGGGGGAGCACAGGTGATTATTAGTTGTAAAATTAGATCTCTAATTCTAGCTCAGGCTAAGCAAGATGAATCCTGTGTTAAGCGATAAGTAATCTGTTATTAACTGCAGCGAGTTAATGCATCAAGGGTTTGGATTTGCACTTTTTATAGTTGTTTCATTTGCAAACACTACAAATGGACACTGTGTGTGAGCAGCTATTTCTTCAGCAGTGTTCTGGAGAGTAGTGGGTAAATCTGGTGCTGATGGCAGGTAGCGGTTGGATGGAGATTGTGAGGAACAGGGAAAGCTATGGGAAATGGTTCAGTCTCACCTATAAAGGACTCAATTTTGTTAGTTTACGGTGTTTCCTAGGTTGTGAAATAGATATTGCTATATGGTTTCATAGGCCAAATAGGTGTCTGATTGTAGCATATGTGCATGAGAGAACACAAGACTCTTCAGTTCTGCTGAAGTTCAGTCTAATATGTAGCTTTTATAGTTTTCTATAGCACGTGTCAAATTGAAAAAGCACTGTTTTTTAAAGGGTCACAGAGTTTACTCAAGACCGTATTTACTTTGAGGGCTATGACTGAGAATGTGAAATGGTGTTAACTTTATAATACAGATTCCCTGTGTACCTGTGTTATGCATAATATTTAAAATATTATGCATAAGCAAGTGTACCTAATTACTTGTATGATTAGCTTCTTGCTTATAGGAATTGAGATAATCTTTGATACATTTAATCAAGTTACAGAAAAGCTCATATTTCAGGAAGTGTGACCACAGGAATAAATCCAGTGTCCCTTTTAATATTTCAACTAGGTAGTATTTCGGTTTTGCTCTCCTTAGCTGAGGCTTTGCAGTGGTAACAGCAATGCATGCGTAGCTACATTAGTGTGGTGAGATCTTCTGATACAAACAGAAAAATGACTGTATGCAGAATGTACACTGGAGAGGAAATTGATTGCATCTTTACTGCAAATAGTCAGCTTTTTTCCACACTGAATCATCTGTTTTATAGTTGAACCATCTGAAAGCAAAATTACCCATCCTTTTTTAAATTACAGCATAAATCTTTTGCTAAGAAAATGCTTCAAGAACTATAAGTGAAACAGCTACAAGAGAGGAAATCTTGGTATATTTAATTGATGGATTCAAGTTCATTGAATCTGTACAAGGGAAAGATGCATGTTTTTCATCAATAACCAACCTTTGCTTGAGAAGCAATAACTTAGAGATTTATCAAATATTGTAAGAGATTAGGAGCTTTTATTTAAGCAGCATCAATTGGTAAATATTGGCATTTTGCCTTTTTCTGCTCTGCATAGCTGCTGCTGTCCAGTACTTTGAAAGGAAGTAAGATTCTGCATTGTGGGAGAAAAAAATATGCTTAAGTCAATACAAAGAAGGAGGTAGGAGGTTTGTTTATAGCGATAAAATGGTCCACAGGATTCTTTCATTTCTTTCCCAAATACAGGTTATTTATGCTTCAGAAATATTTCTAGTTTTGTTTTCTGCTCGTGACTTACCTTACTGGTACATTGTAAACACCGCAGGTGATTAACTGATTAACTAAGAAAATTACTGTAGATGAACTGCTTTTGAAGGGTATGCCAAGTTCCACTTATGGCACTTTGTTATTATCTATTTTGGGACTTATGAACTGCTAATGTGTTATCTATACATATGTAATAGCAACAGCTGTAATGAATACTTGCTTAGCATGTGGAATTTCAAAGCACCCTGTGGAGCATTTGAGTTCAGTGTTTCTAGAGGCAAATAAATTGTGCAGTCTGTCTGTGGTTATACACCAGAGCTACGGATGCAAACAGGTCAAAGTGATTCTGTGGAAAAATCATGCAAAAAAGATGTCACTACATATACATGAGCTGTATGAAGATCCTACTGGCGTCACAAATTCTATGTCATTTTTAATAATGAAAGTGAGAAATGTTAAACACTTTTGCATAGAGCGGTAACAGTACTGTCTCAAAAACACCTTGTTGCACCATAAATCTGCTTAGTGGTAGAACCACCTTGACGTGGCCGGGCATTTGAGTTCCTTTTAGGTCTCCTTTTCCAATTGGATTTTCATATTTCATTCTGCTTTACCTGATCACCAGATACCTGGACATCTCAGCAGAGTAAGGCCAATTAAGAGAGTTTCAAAGAATGTTTTGGGACTCGATTATAGAAAATTGGTGGAATGTAAAGCCTGTTTAGCTAGTATGTTTATATTTTTATATGAATTAATTGAGGCTAACAGAAATGTTTATATGTAGGCTTGATTATTTTTCAATTTCCAAACAATGCAGTAGTGAGCAAGAAGAAATTTGAGAGGAACAAGAATCATTTTGGGACTTATGAACTGCTAATGTGTTGTCTGTACATATGTATAGATACACACATTTAAATTCTAATTAACTAAATTACCATATGCTTTTAATACAAAGAGAAGTTATTATAATGAGATGCTCTGTCATTCATATAAGCAAGACCATAGAAAACATCCTAAAATTTACAAGGATTCATAACATTTTTACTAAATAATAACCTGAGTCCAAATTTTAGAGAGTTATATATGTTTTACTGAGCCTTTTTACTAGGCTCAGGCTGCGACATTCTTCATAAATGCGTAGGCATTTTGAGCAGAAATACCGAGACTGCTTTATTGGTATAGCTAGGAATGCTGTTCTGAACTTCTGAAATCACAGTACTGTAAATGTAGCAGCCAGTGTGTTTGTTGATATGGGTCACAATCACTGTATTACCTCGTTGTACTGCTGCTTGGTTTTCTTCATGTGTGTAGTCTGATACATTCTTTCTCTTCTCGAACTCTGTCTTTGGAATTGAACTTGGAAAGGTGTTTTCACAAATTCTCCATCCCTTTTGTTCTTCCATGTCTGTTCTTCATGGAGGTGCCAACAGTGTAGCTCGATGGAGGAGTAAAAGGTTGTGGCAATTGGAGTTACTTGCAGGAGTTAGACGTAGGATGTGGAATTCTGCTGCTTGAAAGATGATTTCTGAAGGCTTTTCTGCGCCCCAGAGTGAATGGGTTAACTCAAGATGAACTTTTTCTCTCAAACTTCTTGATTACAGCATATAGAAAAAGACTCGAACTTGTTTGTTCCACAGGCTGATAAAGATGATGAATACTACTTTCTTTGTTCAGGTACCCGAGAATCAGCAGACTCTTAAGTCAGTTGGGAAAGCTAATGACTTGTAGATATCCAAATAGGCTGGTGACAGTACAACAGTATTTTGTCTGTTCATCAAACTAAAAGATACGTGCCGCTGTCGCCTCTCTTCATTTGATAAAAATAAATGTGAAATAATTGCACCGCCCCTATATTCAGTTGAATTTGCATTCTTGATTTCTGAATTGAATGAATTTAATATTCCTTATAACTAATGTTATTGATTGTCTTCTAGTTCTGCCTATGATAATGTCAACAAAGTTCGGGTTGCTATAAAGAAAATCAGTCCTTTTGAGCATCAGACGTACTGCCAGAGAACTCTGAGAGAGATTAAGATCCTACTGCGCTTCAGGCATGAGAATATTATTGGAATAAATGATATTATCAGAGCTCCGACTATTGAACAAATGAAAGATGTGTATCCTTCAAAGTTTTTTAAGTTATTCTGCGTAGTTAGTGATGGTTGTTGTCTCTGTTTTGTTTATTTCTTCCTTTTCATCCTCTTCCTTACTGTTTTAATAAAAGTTGGCTTCTGTTATTGTAAATTGAAAGGGAAGTTCATAGTGTTTGATAGATTTGTAGATACATAGATAGATTTGATATGTAGGTGAGTACTAGTTTTGTTTGTTCTTTTTTCAGGAAAAGAAAAAAAAAAGTTAATTTCTATTTTCCAAGGCAAAGAACTCAACATTGTAGAGATTTAGTTTAGTCACTTAATCCTAAAACTATATTTGCTCTTAATAGAGCTGCTTTTAGAACTGATTGCTTTGAGGAGAAAATAAAATGGCCACTCTGCTGTAATTGTCTAAAATTTTCTTAAAGAATAGAATGGATACATCTTGGGGGGGGGGGAAATCAAAGCAAAACACAACCCCCAGTTTTGCAGTGCTTCCTGCATATGTGAAAAGTCTGAAACTGCACATGGGCAGGTAAACATACTTGATTAATATATGCAAATCTGGCCTTTTTGTTATACTAATTGTTCTTTCATGGGGAACTTGGCTTTGTGTAGATATGACTTCACATGGATATCTAACGTATGAAGTAGTCTTAGCTGGGAGACTCTCCCTGAGATACAAGGCCTAGTTTAGAGTCAACCAGCTTAATTTCCCCAAGTCCGTGTGCATTGGTTCCTATTGGTTTTGCGGGTCTTTGCAGATGTCTGCCCAATAAAAGGTATAAGTGCATGCAGGCAGAAATTGAATTGAATCTAGGTCAAATGTTTTCACTTCATAAATTACCAATATATTATTTGAGTTCAATCAGTCTTATGTGGGGTTCTAAGGTTGCATTTCTGTGGCCATTTTGACTAATCTAAGTGCATGCTGCCTGTAAAAAGATGTCCTAGTTGTGTGATCTAATCTGAATACCCAGAGGAGAGGATGGGAACGCCTAACTGGAATGGCAATAGTAGTGTGTTTTCACGAAATCCTATTTCGGTGAAAAGTGATCATGGAACTACACCCCAAGGGTTTTGCAGCCAAATTGAATTAAGGGAGAGGAAAGTTTTACTTAACTCATTCCTCCCAAAGCAGGAAAAAACCACCCTTTTCTTTATGTTCATTCCAGTCTTAGAAAAAACATAATCTGACTGAAAATATTAGGATTTAATTTTGGTAAGCAGAGGACAGTTGTGTTTAATGTAGCATAATAAATATATAGTAAAGGAGAACAACAGCTGTATTTTTGAAGTGGAGAGGTGGCAGAGAAGACTGATCAGAAATGATCAGATCTTCTACCTTCATGCTTTTATGCAACTGGAAGCAAGTATCTCAGAAGCTTATTACTCATTAAACTAAAAAACAGTCTTTATTTCTTGGCAAGCAGGATAGGAATCTGATCATATTAAGATTCCAATAAAAATCAGGCTGTAATATAAAGAAATAGAGGCTTATGATGATTAATTTGAGAGGATCACGTGCTGATGCCTCTTAATTCTGTAAAGGGCTGCATCGTGTAACAGGATTGATTTAATTCAAAACTTGTAAAGCAAGAAGCAACTACATAGTTTCATAATTGTCATGAAACAGACAAATAAGAGAGAAAAATTGTTATGGAAGTTTCATCTGTTACTGTATGTTGATATCTAACATGACACCTGTTTGTTTTGCTGCCTTACATCTGATGCCTGACAGATACATTGTGCAAGATCTTATGGAGACAGATCTTTACAAGCTCTTAAAGACTCAACACCTCAGCAACGACCACATTTGTTATTTCCTTTACCAGATTCTGAGAGGGTTAAAATATATCCATTCAGCCAATGTGCTTCATCGTGACCTCAAACCTTCGAATTTGCTGCTTAACACCACTTGTGATCTCAAGGTTAGTCAAAATTTCTTATAAATTTTGCTCCCATGGTCTTCGTAAACTACCTGCTATAACCATGAATTGGTTTTGTTACTAGGGATTAATGTGATTTTTATCCTGGAAAGATTGCTAAAACACTATTGGTTTTGATAAAATAATTATTAAGATTTGAGTGACTAAGAACTCACTGTTACCCTATTTTAATGAGTGCATCACTGTTTCCATCTGGAGGCTGACTTTGAAACAGCCTCTTTGAAAGCTAGGTGAAAATACTGAAGCAGAATTGTGTTTACCTAGAAAGTAAACTCAAGCTGTGTATATTTCAAGTCTTGGTTTCTCTGTGTTTAAACTGTTAATTGTTCAGTGTTGGAAAAGGACTTCGTATTAGTGGCCAACTAAAATGGCATGTGAAATTCAGTGCTGATTAAATGCACAGCAATTACTTGGAGAGAGAATGTTCCTAATTTACATTTCCAGTGATGGGCTCTGTACTAGTTAATACTACAGAAGGCTGATCTTAGAGCTGTTACGATTCTTGGAAAATGTCAGCTCAATGCTTAGTGGCATTCAGTAAAGCAAACCAAGTGTGAAGAATTAGAACAGAAATAGAGAATAAAACAGAAAACATACCATTCTGTAACTTTCTGTTGTTTTTGAGTCTTCAGTTCTGTGTAATCATAGTTATCACACTTCTCCCCAAGATATCCTTTTAAAATGAGGAGACTAGGACTTCAGAGTACTTCTCTCCATAGCAGGAAGAACTATTTAGCCTAGGTCTCCTCTGCTGGAAGATACTGCTTGAGGAAAAGAAAGAATACAATAGAATTTGATAAAATTGTTAGTGGCATAGGGAGGGTGAATAGAGAACAGTTGTTCACTGTCTTTACCTATTAAAAAGGCGGGGGGGGGCGGGAATGAAAGGAGCAGGTGGCATGCTCAGAGTGAAAGGACATAGTAGTTAACTTGCAGCATTGTTAAGCTGTGGAATTTGGTACCACAGAGCACTGTAGATATTACAGATAATGTGATTTAAAAAAACACCAAGGAAGTTAGTAGAAGAAAAAGCTATTGGATGCTACCTCTGGTTTAGAGTCCCATGGTGGTAAACCCATGGAAGATGAGAGAGACTACTAGAGAAGCACTGGAGCATGTTCCCTTTTACACTTTATGTTATGTATTTGCTGTTGGCCACTGATGGAGCGAGATTATGGAGTTTACATTACTTTGATCTGACGCGGTACAACTGTGTTTGTTGCTTACTGTGTTGCACCTAATTACACTTTGTTTTTTAATAGTAGCTCTAGCTTTCTCATTTAAAAACAAACAAACAAAAATACCCTCTTCAAAATGTAAACCAGTTGCTGGCCATACAAGTTTGTCTCAATTCCAAGAAAAGTCCTTGCTGTTCATATGCTGGTCCATTCTAAATACTGGCTATACCATCAGTTTGCTGTACATTCCCCCTGCTGCTTGTCAGCTTTTCCTAATGCACGGTACTGCTGGACTGGTCACCTCTGACTCTTGCTATGGGATTTCAGCAGCTGTTACTACATCAGATCCCTTCAAGGCATTAACCCTTTCATGAAAGAAATGGAGTAAAATCTACGATGACTGTGCAATAGAAGCAGGAAAGAACAGTTTGAGTGTAGCTCTGTTATGTGCAATTAAAGGCAATAAAATAATAAAAGGCAATGTTTTAACACAAGATGGTCATGAAAAAGAAGGTAAGCTCACTGTATGGCAAAATAATACAATATGACCGTAGTGAGTACTGTTCCAGTTTCTTGATAAGATTTTAAAAACAGCATGCCACTGCAATATGCACTTCCTAGTGCAGAATATGGTAGTCTATATGGCAGAGCATATGCTTTTTCATAACCTAAAGGGAACTCTGGTGTTGTATTAATGCTGCATCTAAAGTTTAAACAACAATATTGGAGAGAAAACTAGTACATGTTAGGCCTTGTCTGATGAATGCTGAACTTGTACTAACTTGTTTCTTTTAGGGCCGTTCTGCAAGTCTGCGTGTCAGCTGTGTACATGTGCATGCTTATAAAGTTGATTATTGTACATAAACTCAAAACACAGCATACTGTGAAAATGAACAACTTAAAACCACACTTTTGGAAGAAAGTTTGTTCATCTTTACTGGTAATGCTGTTAGCTTCTTTCTTTAATGGTGTTATGTGAGAGAGCTGTTGATCTCTTCTGGAGCTCAGAGTCCTACAGGTTGTAACAAGAGCTCCTTCTTTCTTCTCCCTCAAACATGATCTTGACTTCTGGATCATAGATTCCATTTCCAGGAAAGAAATATATGAGTCTCTATTGACACAATTTGTCTGTGAACCCTATAGCTTGTCCTAAGCAGCTGAAAGGCTCAGGCCAGAAGTGCAGAACCTAAAGCTGTTTCTGTTTCCTTGGGCTATGCTACAGGCTTAAATGAGACCATAAATATGACTTAACCACATAGCGAATGAAAGTTTGTGAAAGTACATAATTTGACTTAACTACTGTGTCTTGTTATATATTTTCAGTGAAAGATTAGATTTGAGAGTCCATGAAACCTGCTGCCTTGGAATCTCTCTCCAGTGAGAGTCCTGGGTAATAAAGATACTGGTCTTCTCTTTTGCAGCCTGGCATCTTTCCCATGAATGAGATTAATGTATACTGACATGCTACAGGCTGGAATATACTCTAAAATAGTATCTAACATTTTTAGAAATATTTTGACATGCTTTCATGATTATCTGCATCCAACAAGTTGACCTGTTCTGCAGTTTTGTAAAAGAAAGAAGTTACATAAAACCTGTCATGACCATATAATTTTCCTACGCCAGTGGCATTAATATTTCAGAAAATGAGGTCAAAGTTATTTTAAACAGATGCTCAACTAGTAAGTTGCAGTGTCTTCAGTGTACCAGTTTACTCTAGCTGAGAATCTACTACTTTGACTTGGTTAAAACATTAACTCAATATTATTATAAGTTGTGCTTTTCTATGTACATGGTGAATACTCTCAATTATTAAACATCCAAGAGGTGTTAGATACTTCGATAGGCTTGAAAGGAAGGTGATGAGAGAGGGTTTTTCTGAGGAAAACTGCAAGTTATTGTTTGTTTCAGGATTTTGCCAATTACTTTAGAGGTGCAACTGTTTCAACTACCATCTTATCATTAACTACTAAACTTTAATGGAAGCCTCTCCTTTTCCTTTTATACAAATATATACATATACACGTGCAGACTACTCGATACAACTTCAGATATTTCAGTGTATTAGTAGCACTTTTGGGTGTCATTTCATTTGCATAGTAAACGGTCATACGTACATGATCCTCATAAATCTTCCCATCTGCTTGATAGCTTCATCCAATTTTAAGCCATCTCTGTTTATATAATAAGAAAAAAGAAAAGCATACCTGATACTGATTACAAGAACATTGTTTTCAAGAAATGGAAGCTAAATACATAAATAGGATGCTGGCATTTTATTTATTTATTTCGTGGGGAAGCATTTTATTTATTTATTTAGTGGGGAAGTTATTCCTTCTCTCTTAGTAGCATCTCTCTGTCTCTCCAAGGCATGAAGCACTGACTGACATACCTGGGTCTTTCATTATGCAGCTTTTTATTCTCTGCTATGACTTAGTCAAAATGCCAAGAAAATTTTGCCTGTCATTATGTTGCTCTCACAGATTCGTTCTTCTTTTGTTTTAGTTCTGATTGAGAAGCCTACCTTCTGGTGCTTTGACTTTTACCAATTATTTGTTGAACAGGCATAGTGGACTTGGATTCCACCCCCACCCCACCCAAAATAGGATAGCTGCTTTGCTAAATGTGTTCTCTTGCCTCAGGGCAAGAACTATCTGCCCTCACCAGGGTACAGTCAGGCACTTTGCTTCCTCCCTTGCACCCGGGACTTCAGGCAGAATGTTGGCCTCTCCAGCTTCTCCTTTATTCTGCCCTGATAATGCTCCTGGTCAGCTCTGCAGCTGGTGAAAACACTACTAACAGCCAAAAGCCTCTTTCTTGCAGCTTCAACCTTGATGCCTTTCTCACTAATGGTGTCTCTTCTTTTCTGCTTAACCTGTTTCTGCTCTAGTCAGCAGGGGCTTTTTGTCATTTTAATGAGCTCTCTTTGTCATTAATCTTCCTTTCCATCCCATGTGCATTTTTCTACTTGAGTTGAGAGATTCACAGACACCTTCTTTAATTCAGTTCTTTCTCCTCGCTGTGGACCAGAGAGTGTCTTTCTTCTTTTGTCTTAATAATAACAACAAATCATAGCACTTTGCTTATGTGTAATACTATAATTCTCCACAGGTCTCCTTGCCTATAGTCTTATCTAGCTTTTTTCTCAGGTTAGGAGGAAGAGGTTGCAATAATTTTGCCTGCCTGCATAATTATTTTCTGAAGTCCATAAAGCTGTCCTCTACAGTTTCTTCGCCTCTGTCTTTACAGGAGACTCTTTTGATTATTTGTACTGATTCTCTTTATGTAAGCTGCTAATTACACACAAGGCAGCTGCTCTGTTTCCATAGCCTGGGAAAACCTTGACGTGCTTAAAAGGGTTCTTTTTGGTTTTGTTTTCTAAGGATTCAGGGTTTTGGGGGTTTTTTAAGTACGTAGCTAAAGTCAGAGGAGTCATCCCATGCAGCCTGGCTTACGAATTTCATCATTGCCTTTTCTTCAGTCCCTCTGTTTAACAGTCAGCTGCTGAATCTTGTCTTTCAGATGTAGCTTTTAGTCGGCTGAATCACTTCTTCCTTAACTGATCTATCAATTGTTTCACAGGTTATCCCTCCAGCAAAATAAAGGAGTAGGTTGCCAGGGTACAATGAGGTTTTTGGTAGGATTATCCATTACAGTCTTTATTGACTACAACATATTATTACTTCACACTTTTAATATAATCAGTGTACACAATTAACTATCAAAGACTATTATAAAATGTATGCATCAGAGGAACCTCTGGTTTGCTACTCCTACATTTGATGCCTTGTTTTTCTGAGAGTACATATTCTTTCATGCAAATACACTTCGTGTGGAAATTGATCATTATCATAAACTGGTATTTGTTTGGTGGTAGCAAAAACACATGAATATGTTTAATGTGCCACTCAACAAGCTTGCCACTTACCTTTTGGAAGGTAAGAAAGGAACAGCTGCTGTACTCCAGAACAGTGTCTTTCTTCACATTTTCAATTTTCTTAATTTCTCTCTGGAGAGAGGACACCAAATAGCTCTGAACGCCATGGAGCCTCCTTACCAGAGTATAGATAAAAACACTTTTTCCTTTTTGCTGAACTCACTAGTCTAGATCAGAGTTTATTTTTCTTTTCATGGTTAGATAAAACTTTTTTCATGACACAGGGTTGAGAAATATTTTCTTGTGGGGTTTTTTTTAAGCTCATGTTTCCTTCAGCAACCTGTAACCTCTCCAGTCTACCATTATCTCATGATTGGATAGGATGTTTCTCGTGCAAAGATGCAGTTATGATGATAGCTTTTGTAAAAAAGGGTATTGAACTTTGTTACAAATGTGTTGGTTGGTAATTTTGTTTTCTGAAAATCTTAATCTCTTTTTGTTTTCTGGTAAATTTCTAATAAGAGGTTGGAGCAGTATATCTTGCCACCTGTCTGGCAGAGAAGGTGTTAAGTAAGTGCAACACAAATTGTGCACCAGGAACATCTCTTTTTCCCAAACTGTTTATTCTTACTGGCCCCTGCATGGCCTAATCGGATACTCTTTGTACTTACATCCAAAACATTTTTCTTTAACCTTTGTGCAATAATTTGTTTCTAAAAATACAGGTTACCATCCTTGTATTTGTAGGTGTTATATCATGGGTTGGGGAACGGTGAATTAGTAATGTTGTAGTATTGGTAGCTGTATGTCTAATAGGCTTTTTTTTAATTTTATTTCTTTAAAACCAGATTTGTGACTTCGGACTGGCTCGTGTTGCAGATCCAGATCATGATCACACAGGATTCTTGACAGAATACGTGGCCACACGTTGGTACAGGGCTCCTGAAATCATGCTAAATTCTAAGGTAAGAACCATGGTGGACTGCTATGGTGCTTCTGTTGCTGGTTATTCACTTGTGAGTACCAGTTTTGCTCCCTCCCCCCTTCTGTGTTTTTAGGATCAGAATGCATGCATAGTCTTGAGGAAATGTGGTAATGGATTTGCAGTATAGCTACTGGCTTGCAATAAATTTGTGATTCCATATGCAATTATTGGATACTATAACTGAGTAAACATGTCCATGAGCTCCCATGTGTCCAGTTCCTTGCCAATCATGAAACTTCTTTCCATCAAATGCTTTTCCACAGAGCAGGACAGAAGTGCTAGCAATGAGAGCATTTTACTACTGTCTTCATCAAGGCTTGCAAATGTTGCCTTAATATTATCTTGATATTTTGATTTAGGTTTAGAATGTATAATGAGGGTGAATATGATTCTGAAGGCATGTGATCTTTGTTGTGTGTCAATCTTAATTGCATTCCCATAGTCTTAATGAAATCATCCCTTAGGTTTTTTTTATACTTGGAATTATTCTTATGTTCTTCTGTGGCTGTTTTAAGGTGTATCCAGTCCCTGTATGGTGTGAGTAATGGGTATCCTTCATAACCTTTGCATTAGTTTCTACAGCCATATGCTTGTTCGCAAAATACCTATGTGACATCTGTGTCTGTATTTTATATTCCTCAAAGACTTTGTTGTTTCTGTAGGATTATTGCTTCATTGGTTGTTGGGTTTGATTTGTTGTGGCAATAGTGTGTCTAACGCGCTTCTAGAAAATAGTCATCTGACCAATCGAGGTTTGTTGTTGTTTTTTTTTTTTCCTCCAGCTTCTTGTATTTTAAACTCACATTGAGGCTATAAACATAGGACGACTTAACCTTATTTCTGGATATCCACATACATTTATCAGCAGCTTTTACAAGAAAATATTTTGTGTGTTTCTTAAGAGGTGGTCAACTTACAATTTTCCTGGCCTATAGCCTGATTCTTTTTAGAATTACAGTGCCTTGAAAACTGTGTTGAGTGATCACATCCTGAGAAGCAGGTGCTGAGGTGGCTGTGGATTCAGTGAAGTTACTAGCTTTTGTTGGAAGCTCCCAGCTGATGGGAGGAGGAGTAGTGGGCAGCAGGCTATGGGAGAATAAGGCAAGGGAGCTTATGGGGCCAGAGGTTCTTGAGGTAAACTTGCCTCTGTGTTACCCAGGCACTAGTGTAGCTAGTGTGCTTCTGAATAAAAGCCTTTTCTTATGGATAACACAGGAAAATATGGCCATTTGTTCCATTCTTCTTATATCCCATTTACTGTTGTTGGCCTTCTCACATCATCTTTACTACTTACCTGTTGTGTTTTACAAATCAGCTAACCAACAATCTATTTTGCCCTCTCACCCTTTGATGCTGAAGGCTCCTTACTTGCATGGTATTTAGATCCTATTAGGAAGAAGGATGGCTTTTTCTCGCATGTGTTTAGCATAGTTAGGAGCTATAGAATTAAGAAGAATGGCTTGTTTCCAAAATTTGTTAGTGTAAATTTGCTATAAAATTAGGGAGTCTCAAAAATTTGCAGTTGGTAATTTGTTTAGCTAAACTTAGAGAATCCTTTTGGAAAACCCGTGTCTTGCATACTTCAGTTCTTGCTACCCCTTCTAAGTAGTGTTTTGATAGATAATTCTTAATTATTTCATTCTGTACAGAAAAATCAAACAGCATGAACAAGCATGACTTATCTAAAAAAAGATTTATTTGCGTGCACTTTCAAAATTTACTAAAGTAACATGTTCTGCAAATATGCAAAAATTTCTTTGACAAAAATGTGTTTTCACTTTACTTGCAGGGTTACACCAAGTCTATTGACATCTGGTCAGTAGGCTGTATTCTGGCAGAGATGCTCTCCAACAGACCTATCTTTCCAGGAAAACACTACCTTGACCAACTTAACCATATCCTTGGTAAGCTTTATATAAAAGTAGCATTTCTACATCTGTCTGTCTCTCTCCACCTTTTCTACCAACTAAACTGGTCTCGATCACGCATTTCTTTCTCTTATTGGTCAGCGTATAACGTATGGATCCGTAGGTGTATCTTCTGTTCCCTGTAGTTATTTCTGCAGTGATTTCTACAAAAAATCATTGATTTGGGGGGCAACTAGAGGATACTTACCAATTTATTTACTACATCAGCAGAGATGTTTTTAAAATAAAAAAATTTAAAAAAAAACCCCAAAACCTCAAATATACTATTAGGTCCATGTCAAATTTTTTTTAAATTTCTATAGATACACCACTTAATTGGCTCTTTTAAACAGATTACTCATCATTAGAAAGCTAAACTGCATTTGTTTGTTTACAAGAAAAAATAACAGCCTGAAACCTTCTTCACAGCAGTTTTAATATTGATTTTTAACAAATGTGATATAACCATTTTAATGTGCTTTTCATAGAATGCAGTACTGTTTGTATTTATTCTTTTTTTTTTTTAGGTATACTTGGATCCCCTTCCCAAGAAGATTTGAATTGTATAATAAATTTAAAGGCCAGAAACTACTTGCTTTCCCTACCACACAAAAATAAGGTACCATGAACAGGCTGG
>NW_008794161.1:90295-117333 GCF_000699145.1 Aptenodytes forsteri | reverse complement strand
GTATCCAAATGCTGACCCCAAAGGTATTTTATGCTCTATTACATTGTATCAGATCATAAAAAATGGAAATGAGCATCAAAAGTAATGGCAGGACAGGATTTTTAAAACCACCCTAAGAATTTATCTTTGTCTATATTGGAAATAGAACATGCAGGTCCCTTAAAACGGCAGTATAAATCTAATATAAAATCATAAACCAGCATGAAACCCTCATACTAGCTTATCTTTTTAAAGCAGTTTTTTAGTATGTCTAAGATTATGCGTTGTGGTGTTTGATCTTTAACTTACATGTAAAATGTAAATCCTAACTCTTGTTATTGTCTTTGAAAGCATGATACATTACTCAAGTACTGAACATAGGCATTGGATTTTGACATAGGCATCAAACAAATCTTGAACTTTGTTTCTAAAATCAAATAGGAGGTAGCTGCTTATTGCTGAACTCAGTATAGTTTGTGCAGACTGCATGTCAGTTCTAGATCAAACAGGATAATTTCAATCAAAGTATGGTTCCTTTGGCAGTATGAAAGGTTAAAATTTAATGGGTTAAAGAATTCCAGTTATGATAAGTGGAGCAAGTTATAAAAGCAAGGAACTGTTGCCTTTCTTAACAAGGCTTTAGTAAAGGGTAATTATGATTTTGTTTTGCTAGATAGCTATTAACTTGCCCTTTAAATTCTACTTCATACAGTTTAAGGGTGGTTGTATTCACAGTACAGTGCTCTTTTACCTGCTCTGACACAATTAATAAGTCACTTTTTTTTTTTTAAACCGATATGATAATTTACTCTTAGTGAATACGATCAGGTACTGAACTACCATGTAAAAGCTGATTTCTGCAGATGGAACTGTGTAGAGCTGATTACCCGTATCATTGAGAGAAACAGCAGTTGATTTATTCTGCTTTTATAATAGTGCTCATCAACGTGAGAATTTTTACCGTGGGCTTCTGACAGCTCAAATTGTAGCAATGCTGATATGCTTAGCTGCTAGGGGAACACGCAGTTTGCATGATTTCTGCAACACCTTTTCATCTAAATCTTCAGAGTAGCTTTGACAGAGCAGTTTTTCAAAAAGCTGTTTGTCAATCATTTCAGTAAAAAGCATTGTGCACGACATGCTTTAGCATGGAGTGAGCACGTGAGTTTCCAGTGTTGAGAAAACCGCATCAAAATATTTGATGTTAATTGCTGTGCAAGTTTGCAGCTTTTTCAAGCTGCCATTGAATGCAGTGGTAAAGTTCTGTCTCTTGTGCAATGCTTGATATGCGTCTTATCCTGATGCAAAGCTACAACTACTTTGTTGCAGTAAGAAGCCTCTGTTTAAGTTCTGTGTCATAAATGATGTGATGAGGAGAAGAAATGGAATTTAGGATGCTGCAGATATCTTCGGGCTTCTTGCTACTATAACCATTCTGTTTTCTTTTCTTGGAGAAGGAAAATGTTTTACAATCAAAGTAGCTGAACAACTGCAGTAACTCTGACTTGTAACGTTTGTCCAGAATTTCATCAGACCTCACTCTCTGTCTTACTGGATCTTCAAGTTCTCTATGGATTCTTTACGAGTTGTCTTCAACAGATTTTACCTGAATCTCATGAATATGAATATATTTGCATCTTAGCTGGAAAGTAGCTTCTGGGCTCCTAGTTATGCTGAAATAGTTCACTGTGATGATCTAGAACTCCTAATGACTTCTGGATGACATTTTCGTCATTAAACAGCCAAGTCTTCTTTCCAGAATAAGAACATATTCTTGATTACTTATTCATTCCAGAAAAACTCTCTCTTGGTTTGGATTTTTGGCACAAAAATCTAAGGCATCTTTTTGAGTGAAGAAAAAGCCTGATGTATTCAATTTCTGCTGTAGTTATAAACAGATCGTACCATAAGGTTCTATGCATTTCTTCCCTTGACATTCATTCTGACGCTGAAGAGCATTTGAAAGGGTATACCTCCATTAGACCAGATCGTGCCAAAGGCAACTGTAACCAGGGAATGCCGATAAGATGGGCAGACGAAGATACTCTGCCCAAGTCACAGGAAGCAATCTGCTGCTTCTGTTACTGCTACTACAGCTGGGAAATTCCAGCTGTAAATTGAAATTAGCACAAAACTTAGGGTAGCATGTATTTTCTATGTAATATCAGTGTTTATAACACTTCTGTACTTTGGAGTGTGTATTAAACTCTTGCTCACTTTTTTTCCTCTTAGCACTTGATTTGTTGGATAAAATGTTGACCTTTAATCCTCATAAGCGGATTGAAGTGGAGCAAGCTTTAGCCCATCCATATCTGGAGCAGTATTATGATCCAAGTGATGAGGTAAAGACATTGTTAAAATGTAAATGTTGATTAAATGATGCAACAGGTTATTTTCATTAGTTTAAGGACAGTGTTTCTACTGCTCTAATGGAGTTGAAGAATGAATTGCATCAATTTACCAAAACTTTGTATTTCTTGTTCTAGTATACATTTTGGAGGCGCAACACAATAGATGCTAAGGTGTACTCTTCTGAAAATGGAACTTCTCAGCTCGCTATTGGTCTTGTTTCATAATGTCTGAGATAATGGAGGAGAATAACTGAGTTTGCCATAAGATTGTGCACTTACAACCCCTGAATCTGAACTCGCTGTAGTTTAGTCCACAATTCTGATGAGATTTCACATTAATTCTGGTGAAGAAGTAGGGGAGGAGGAAATAAGCTAGTTTTCCTTAAAGGACAGATATGTTTATTCCGAGAAATACAAATGTTTCAGATAATTTTTCTTCAGGTAGATACTAAGTTATGAGCCTTTAACAGATATTTTAACTTGTGGTCTAGATTTGAGTAGCTACTTACTATGGTTTGATTTAAAATTTGGTAAACTAATATATAAAGCGCACAAAGGACTAATAGAATGAGTTCTTCCTTGAAGACTGCACAGTATTAGATATTTTTGTGAAGCGCATTTTCAGATTTTTTTCCCCCCATACAGGGACTACATGAAATGCAACAGAACAGTAATACTAAAAAAAGTAATAATGTTTCTTTATATTATTAAGCCTGTAGCTGAAGCACCCTTCAAGTTTGATATGGAGTTGGATGACTTGCCGAAGGAAAAGCTGAAAGAATTGATTTTTGAGGAAACTGCTAGATTCCAGCCAGGATATCGATCTTAAATTGTGCATAGGTAAAGTCACAGCAATACGAAACCACTTGGGCAGGGGGAAGAATTTTGGAACTTTGTTACCACTAGTGAAATATAGAACTTAACTTTTCTGTTGATACGATAACTATCTGTTAAAGGATATCTTTATGCTTATTCATTTGACCTCAGTCCTGTTCTGTTGTTGAAGAAACAGTTTAGTTTTGCCTACAACATTCAAGTGTCTACAGGGAATCCAGGCAATTGCCCGAGATGTTTACCTAGTTTTTAGGTTACATTTAAGGAATAAGAATTACATTTAAATAGTGCTTCTCAAAATAAAAGCTATGTTAACACTTTGAAATGCAAATTTTATTCAAAAAACATTTTCAGGGGGCAATGTTCTTCATATATTGCAGACTATTTTGTCATGGCTTCAAATGCTTTTAAAAAAAATTCTTCCTTAAATGTAACGTACAGAGGAGAAATCTCTTAAATTATTTTAAAGGGAAAAAAAAACCCATGAAGCTTCAGTATGACTTAACTTCAGTTTTAAGTACCTCTGAAACAGTGTGAGTAAATAAGAATAGGTATCTACTTATTCATAAATTAGTTATGATTAATCTTCCTAATCTTTTGAAGATTACATTTTAAATTAAAATTTTAAATGTACTGATTATTCACTGTCTCTGACTTTTTTTTTCTTTAAAATCAATGAACTTAACTGGTCTTCATATACCATGAGGCTTGCAAGTCTCAGTCGGTGAAATTGGTCAAATACTGACTTGAATAATTTTTGTAATACTTAGAATCATAGAATCACTTGGGTTGGAATAGTTTGGGTTGGAAGGGACCTCTAAAGATCATCTAGTCCAACCCCCCTTCAATGAGCAGGGACATCTTCAACTAGACCAGGTGGCTCAGAGCCCCGTCCAACCTGACCTTGAACGTTTCCAGGGATGGGGCATCCACCACCTCTCTGGGCAACCTGTGCCAGTGTTTCACCACCCTCAGTGTAAAAAATTTCTTCCTTATATCTAGTCTTGTGAAACTTCTGTGATACTAATAGTTTAAAGTATCAAAGTTTTGTGACTGGAAAAGAAAAACAAAACAAAGATGACAGCCTAATCTAGGTTGCCTGTTTCATGGTCTTAAAAGTAGTTTCTGTGCTATTCTCTGTCAACAGCAGCGTTCTCCAGTCACCATTTTTTGTTGGCAGTTCCAGCAGAAAGGTTACGTTTTGAGCCAGTGAACTTCCTTGCTGCAAGAAATCTATGAAAGAAAGAAGAAAAAAAAAAAAAAGAAAAAAGTGGAGGAAACTTTTGAAAATACAGTTTTTACTTAAATAGAGTAACTTCTGTTGCCACTGGCTTCAATATTCAAATGTAAAGAAGTTCACAAACGAAGTAGTTTTGATCTTTAGAAATACTGTATTTTGTTAATTTAAGCTTACTAGCTAACACTTGAAACTATTTTAATAATTAAAAGCTAGGTAAATCTGAGGTTCACACATCTGGCTCTTATTATTAGCTGGGCATTGCCAATAGAATTAGACCTGGGACACAGTAACATGCGTGGTGCTTATTTCCCCGTCTGTGTTTTCTAAAGCTAATTCTGTATAAGAGGCACTAGCAGTACACGTACACATTCTGGAAGAAAATGACATAAATTTTTAGAAGTAAGATGAAACCTGTTACTAAGAGGCCGTAGTATGAAAGAAGGGAGAGCAAATAGCTAACATGTGGTAAATCATAGTTTATGATCTCTCCTGCTTGCCTCTTTGCCCAGACCATACTTACCTAGGTTGTATTAGGGATTAAGGGATAAAGGGATTAGGGATAAAGATATATCAGTGATCTGGTGCTAACGGAAATTTCTGGTTTGCTAAAAATGTTACCTTTAAATGCTACGATGAAGAGTTGATTTGGCTGACATGATACTGCAATTTAAATACTGTACTCAGCTTGATAGTGATATACTGGTAATTTGTCCTAGTAATTTGTGGTTAGAATTCTTAGCTATTCCACATCACAACAGTGCAAACATAAGTAGTTGACATCCTAGTGAAGGCCAGTCCCCAGGAGCTGGCTTAAAATGGACAGTTAACGGTCTCATCCTGTGCATTTCTACTCTCCTTACACACCCTCTGTACTTTATCAGCTAGCTCTTCTCAGTGTGTTATTTCTTGAGATTCAAAATTTCCCCCGTGTCTGTAGTTTCTGGAATTGAGCAGCAGTGTGAAAATAACAGATTCTTCAGATGACCAAATAATGTACTTCATTCATTAGTTATGATTAATCTTCCTAATCTTTTGAAGATTTATAATTTTAACTTAAAATGTAATGTACTGATACTCACTGTCTCTGGCTTTTTTTTTTAACATATATTGGTACTGCTGTCTCTGACTCATGGTAAACATAGTGTACATAAAGCATAGAAATAGGAAAGTATGCTTGTTTTAAAAGGCAATGTTAAAACTTTCTTCACTGAAATATGTCTCTGCTCTTTTTTGTAGGACAAGGACTTAAAGGACTGGGCATGCTCAAACGTTGCTGTTCCTCTTCCCAGTTCTTTATTGTTGGTCATGTCTTGTGGCCTCTCTCAGCTTATCCACTAACTCCTTTGAGCCATTCAGGAGGGCAGTTCCTGGTAGTTTTGGCTTTTCATGCTTTCAATGAATCTTTTAAGCCTGAAGAATTGTAATTGACACTCCTATGCGTAATGCCCATTGTTGACCTGTTGCAGTACTGTACTGTAAGTGCACCTACTGCTGGCCGTATTTTAACTGCTTGCTTTCTGGTTTGAAAGATGCAGTGGTTCCTTTCACTCCTGGATCAATATCCAAGAAGATAATTCATTAACCTGTAAGAAGTTTACACCATGAACTATGTTTTTCTGACTTTACTGAAGTCGCTGGCATTTTTTTTTTTTTTAGAAAAGCTACTATTCAGGGCACTTTAAGTCAGTGACATCCCAGATTTTTTTTTGCACTTCCTTTTTAAATAGAAATGGTTAGCATCCAATGGAGTTTATACCATTATGCTATAGATTACAGCATAAGTCATGTTCATGTTAATCTTGCTTATGCACTTGTTTGGGTGTCCTGTGCTGTACATACAGGTATTCTATACAGCGTAAGAGCCACATAGGAACCCAACTTAATTGAATTCATCTAAGAAACATTTTTTCCATGTATTGACAAAATTTGTACCTTTTTCCCCCTGCCTTTTCTAAAAGAGATCATTTAAAGTTTAACCATGTCGGAGGCGTAGTACTTCCAAAGTTCATACCATGTAGTAATGTTTATAAGTCTTGTGCAAAGAGAATGAGTGGCAGCTCGCCAACTTAGTCACTCACCGTGTGGTGGAAGATTAACAAAGAACATAATGGCATGATGATCTAATGGTGAATGCTTTTCTCTGTGGAAGGCATCCATACGTGGTGGCAAGCGAGAAACCAAAATACGATGTTAATAAACTCAGTCTACATACTGCATACCAATGAAATGCTTCAAATGAGGATTGATATTTTTTACATTTGAATCTAATCACTGACATTCAGAATTTTTGCAGAGAGGAACACTGCATCTTTAAACGAGAAAGTTTGATTTTACTTTTGCTCCTACAGCATGTCAGCATCTCAAGTTCATTTCTTGCAACCTACACTATGGTGATTTGTAATCAAGCCTCCATGAGCTCGTGACATGAAGTACTGTTCTGTTGTCAAGTACTATCAAACTTTTCTGATAATGCTGAGTTAGGACAACCAAACAAAGCTAGCACTAAATAATGTTTAAAATTGTATACCTTTTAATGATCTTTTCAAGTATTTGTTACTGAAATTGTATAATGTGGAGTTTACTAGGTGTTATGTTCCAGTGCAGTGCCTCCTTTTCTTTCCCCACTGCTCTCTGTGGTGAGAAATTTGCCTTGTTTAAAATAATTACTGTGCCCTCGCATGACTGTTAAAGCTTTCTGTGCAAAGATGATTGTCTAAGTGCCACATGCCTATGATTGAGAAAAAAAATAATCTATTGTTACCTCCGAGTTGTGTTCAACTGAAATGCTATTCAACAAATAATTTAGGAAAAATAGTTCTATTTTTAGCTTTTCATATCTCTGCTGTCTTTTTCTCATTTTATTTTGGCAGCAGTGAAGAATGGATTGTATAAAGACTGCTTGCTAATATGAACAAAATGCACTTGTAATTCCTGGAAATAAATTTAAATCTTGTATCTTCACATTAACATTAAGAATTAGTTTTTGGTTTCCTCTTGGGTAATGTGTTTGAATGGAAATCATGTTCAATTGCTACTGTAGTATATAAGGATGCTTGCTGGTTAATAACTCCAGGCTTCCTCATACCATTTAGTCTGCTTTTCAAAGAAATCTAGAAAGCCATTAACTTAGACTTCAATAGATAAGGGTGCTTACAAGATTCCATTTCAAAATTTTCTTTTTCCTATAGTTTAAGTGTTAGTCTGCCAAAACTGTTTTTTAATAAGCAAGGGTTCATCATTAAAGGGCATTTTCTATTAGGAAGTTTCTGTGGTACATAAATCTCTGTTGCGGGGAACATATTAGGAGCATTGTCAGGACACTGCACAAGTGATCATTGAATTGTGGTATGGAACCTATGCTAAAAACATTTCTATAGAAATATGCACTTGACTGTTGATACTAGTGTAGAAATTTCTCTTGACATTTCTACACATCTTTACCAAAATGCTTTTCTCAGTTTTGAAAAGTTGAAATATTTCTAGAATCTCTGCTACTTGTACGATCATCATTACTACAAGAATCACTTTTGGCATGGTTGGAAAGAGACTGTTACTGAAATTAGTTTGTAACACCTCAGTTTTAATTTATTAAGGAAGAACTTTGGCAGCTTACTTCATCCTTCTCTTTCCCAATTCATTTTTTTAATACTTTAATTTTGGATTTTTGGGGAGGTGTAGACTTACCCTTGCATTCTGTCTCTCAGAATGAGAAGCCGAGGGTTTGCTTTACCTAACATCTGGTGCTTTCGGGCTTTCTTCCTTAGCTATTCTTGCTGAATCCAATTGGCATCCATCGGTATCAGTAACCACATTCATCAATCTTCTACTGAATTCAGTAAACATTGTTGGGTTGAATTTGTTGATGCGTCAAATGCAGAAGCATGATTTTTTTTTTTTTGTCAGATTTTGAAAATAGTTTAAAAGACGGTGCCTATAACAACACTGTGTTAGGTCAGTTATTTCATCATTTTACATTTTTTTTTCTTTATGTAGTTTTTGTATTTTAGAGCGGAGAACAGCAACTCTTAATCGAAGTAACATGCATATTTCATGGTAAAGATGTTTTGGGAATAAGGAATGTAAACAGTTCACTGTCAACAACATTCCAACCTTACAGCGGAAGAAAAATATGCAAACATAAAATTCTCATGGATGCTTTAGCAAATAAGCGTCTTGCTCTGCTGTCCTGACTGTCGCCAGACTCTTCCTCATCAATATCACGTTATATCAAATCTGAAGTGTACAACACACTACATGGGCTGAGCAGTGTGGTGCACTATGAGCTTTCAGGAGTAGCAGTGGTGACATAACTCAGCACTGGCCAAATGAAACCCAAGGAGTTGAGCATGGTTTTCCTTACAAAATGAGAAAAAGAAAAACCTGTTGTTGCTGCCCACTGTAATATGCTACGATATATTTATACCATGTCGAAGTTGTTTGCTGAGCAACTGTACTATAGATTTAAACTTTATTAATATATATTTGCTTATGTTAGTGTAGTTTATATAGTCCTTGGTTATTGATAAATTTATTGTGTTGTTACAGCACAGTGATATGGTATAAATATAGGTCTATACATAACACACCATATACTCATGAATTTGGTCCCTTGCATAGTACTTTTATATTTGTACAGCAATGTCTTCAAGCAATCCCAGATTTTAGGGGACATATTTTTGTAAATGCAGTGGTTTAAACAAAAAAGTCCAAACAATCCTTTTACTAAGTTTTAAATACATTTGTGGTTCAAAATGGTTTAGTTAACAATTGAAATCAAGACACTAAATTAGTGAAAGGTGCACATTAGTAAAGTGAAGATTACAATGGTTTTTGTAGCATGTGCTGTGATCAAACTAAGTGAAACATTGGAGGAAATGTAAAAGTTGGACTACCTTTGTAAATCTAGAACAAATTTCTAAAGGTTGCAGCTGGTTTACTTACTATTGTTGCCTTTTCTTGTGTTGTATCAGTGTAGAGCACTCTTAAAATACTCAAACTGCTTTGTCTTTGCTTTGTACTGTTGGTGCCTTCTTAGTCATGTACCCCACAAGTCCTGCATAGCTAATTTAGTTAATGGTAAGTTTAAAATAAAAAGCAAAGGAAGATTTTATAAAAAAAAAAAAATCATTTTCTGTATGTTCTTATTCATTGTAACAATTAAACGTTTATATTGTGACAGATTTGTGATTTGGTTAATCTGTATAGATTAATTGTAAGTAGCAAAGGTTTATATTTCGTCTTATTCTTTTGATGTTGTAAACGTATGTGATTTTTCTTTTTTAAATCAGGTAACTTAATGTTCTGTTTTGTTTTTGGCATCTGAATCTTGTAAAAACAAATGCAAAGAAAATCATTAAATTGTGTCCCTGTATTACCAAATCAGCATAGTACTGTGCATATATAGAATGATTGGAATTTTGCTTTAAAATGAACTGCTGTTTTATAAACCATAAATACACTGCTGTGTATATGTTAGCTTATCTAAAAAATTACTGTCACTTGAACACTGCAGTAGTGAGTAGCCTACATTTAATATTTGTAAATACTCATTCCACTATATGATTATACCAGCTTGAAATTAAATTAGGGAAGCCATCCAAAAAAACACAGGTGAAGTTTCTTTAAAGACAGGCAGAAATGTTTTATCTTTGGTGTAAGAAAGTTATGAAATCAGAAGTATTTTGAACTGTTGAGCACAGAGTAATGCAAATAGATTCCAGTGCATCTGATGATTCACAGACTTTTTTTGACACTTTTTATATTGATATTCATATAGCTATCACCCTGTTCCCATGAAATCTTGAAAATAATTACTTGAGAGATCCTTAGAGACCAGATGTTTTCATTTTATTGCAAAAATGTTTTTCTCAGGCCAAGGGTTTGAAACGTGATTTCTGGGAGCAATGCAAGTAAGCTTACATCACTGTAATGGGCTTTTAATGAATTTTTTTAGCCTAAAATCAGAGTGTGCCAAAGAACTGAACAGTCTGATTCTACACAGAAAAGGTGTAGTTGGATAATGGCAGCTAGAAACTTCTCTAATTAATATGAAAACATAGAAAATGTGACCTGAAACTAAAGAGAGCTTAGCTGTAACTGACAGGTCTGTAACAATGCTGAGAATTGGCTTGTTGAAACTCAGCTCTCCATCCCCTCTTTGGCTTTCACAGCAGAGTATGTAATTTTTTTTCCCCAGAATATTACAAACTTTGTTTTTGCCATAGATAGGTTTATGTGTGTGCTTACTTTTTCGTTGACTGTAGTTGGCTCTCGCTTTCTTTGTTCCCTCTGGCAGAACGCTGTATTTGCAATAGCATGTACTTCAGCGAGTTACTTCAAGGTATATAACTACACTGCATCTTGTCTCAGTGGAGGTTTTGACAAGCTACTGATTGACCTAACACTCTTGTAATCCTTGTTGAAGTAGGGTTAGTTCAAAATATCGTGCATATTTCCTGTATTTCACCAGAATTGGACGCTGATCTGCTCCATCTGTAAGCATCAAGTGTAATGGGCACTCTTTAAACTTGGAGTCAAAGACTGTAGAGATGGGCGCTTGGGTGTAAGCTTGTGGTTTGTGTGGGCTGGCCTGTTTCAGTAAGAGCCCCCGGATGCTCTGGAAGCTGAACTGCCTGCACTGGGGGAGGTGGTACACTCAAAGAAAGACTCATGAAGGCTTGTGAGGAACTACTGAGTACAAGCTCTGTTTATTTGAAGAAATACTAGTGTAGGTTTGATGACATCAAGCTTTGCAGCCCAGGACTTTCTCTGCAGACCAAATATGCCAGTTTGTGTTGTGTACGTTTCATTTTCTGATATTCTTTCTACTAAATTGCATATATGTAACACTTGACAAGCTTAAAAAATAAGAAAAACATTTGAGGCATGTAGAAGACTTATGAACTTCATTGCATCAATACATGCCATGTCTGTTGATGGTTATCTTGTTCTGATGTGTCTTTTCACCATGCATGAAACTCCAGCTAGCTTCAGAAGCGTGCTAGAGCTTAAACTCCGGTTCCAAAGGCGGCTTTGGTGAGTCTGCAAAACAACATCTGTGCTCTGGCAGGTGCTAGAGGTGGCCAGTGTTCACGTCCCCTGTCAGAAATGTGGCCCCACTCATGCAGTGTTTGTGTGAAGGCTAATCTTGGAAGTCAGATATGAGAATCATTCTGTAACCTCTCTGTCTTTCTCCTTTATAAACTGCTGATTACTTTCCATCAGGCGTTTTCCAGATGTCTGCCTGTTTTTTCAGTACATCTTGCTATTGACAATTTACATTTCTGTTCGTCTTCCTATTCAAAGTGAGTGAAAACAAGTCCCAGTTGTTCCAAAAAATCTTTCTTCTATAGGATTTGTGAACTTTGTGATGGAAAACAACAGCTTATTGGTTGTGTTAGTTAAACCGTAAATCCACTGAAGAGGTAAGCAAGAGAGCTGGAAGGTTTCCTGAGACTCTTCCTGTTGGAAGCACAGCATCGGATCTGGTAACTCTATGTGGATTTCTGGGAAGGCAATATGAAAACAGACATAAGGAACGGAAAGGAACAATGCATTTGGCTAAGATGCAGCATGCAACCCAGTTCCAGTGGGTTTCTTTGCTGCTGTTGGAAAGTTCTGCCTGAACTGGTCCCTGGTTCAAACTCTTTCCTTTTGGACTCTAAATCTTTAAATACCTTGTGAATAGCAAAAGCTTCCTGCTACTTCCCTAAAATTGCCTCATCTTCCTCTCAACACACACACAGCCCATTTTCCTTAAAGTTCCTTCCCTTTCCATCTAATTAATGTGTGGCAGAGATGTGTGTGTGATCCTTCTAGCTTTTCATTTTACTTGGTACAGAGGTAGCTTATGTTTGTACATGAAGGCTGAAAAAAGAAGCCCTAAAGTATTCTGTTTCTGATTTCCCAGAAAAGAGCAAGAAATACCTTGACAGCATGTTGGGTTTGCAGCATTTTCTCATGTAAAAATACAGAGTTAAAAAATACTTTCATTTATCTTGTGAGTCTTTCATCTTGTGAGTCTTTCCATGAGTTTGTGTGGCACTCAACTGTATTAGCTGTCAACTGAAATACTTCTGCTCCATGTCTCCTTCCATTGCTGCTGGGACTGGGCTGACCTTTGATCTTGCTGTCTTACTGTCTTCCAGCAAGGCTTCTTTTCCTCAGGGTTTTACACTTAACGTTGGTATTTTTCTCCAAAGTCCTTTGACTACTATGACTGGGTTGATGGCTTCACTTCTTTGTTCTTTCTTTACTTTATCTTGCATGGCTGTACATTACCTACAGTCTCACAGCTCAACTTTTGTTTGCTTTTTAATTTTTTTTTCTTCTGTAAAGCTGAGCCAAGGACAGAGCTGGGCCCTGGTTACAGGCAGCTGACTCCTGGGCCTCCGGTTACAGCTGCTGGCTTTGGGGAAAAAACTTGCACAGCGCAGAGCAGCTCCTCGCCTGCAATCAGTCATTGCAGTGCCCGGGATGGTACTGACTAAGGCGTTGCACAGTATAGTAAGGTGGAATTAACAGATCATGATTTTAATGCTGACCTTGAATATATAACCAACCCAGAAATAACAATGGTATATTTTAGTCTCTCTAGCCATAATGTATGCTTCAGCACATCTGAAAACTATTTTAAAATTCAGGCTTTTCTAGCAAAAAAAATAATAAAACCCAAAGCTGTAAAAGAATACCATAGAAATTTTAAAATTTTGCTATTGTTAAAAGACTTGAGATGTACCTTTTAGGGTTTGGGGTTTTTTGTTACATCCAAGACTAAATGGCTTGTTCTGAAGATGCCTTAAAACCGCAAATGCAAAATGATGAATATTAAGAATTTTAGCTTGAGAGTCACTGAACTAATTATATCACAAGTGAGCCGAACAATTCAGGGGAAGTTTTTTTAGTCAAGCCTTTCTCCTAGTTCACCTTTAATTTCAATAGCTAGTACTTAAAAGGAAATTTTGACTAAAAAACCTTTCTATATTCCTGGAACTGTTAAAACTCAAATATTCTAACTTGTAGTTAGTGTCATGTTTCTACGTGACAGGGGCTGGGGGCACAAACAGGACCTGGATGGAGAAACTCAAGACCTGAGTAACATACAGTATAGTACACAGAGAACAAAACAAATGACACAGACTACCTGCTTACCTATAAAGCCCCTTAGGGAATTACAGCAGCAGTCGGCCGATGGAAAAACCACACTGGCATGACATGGTGACAAAGATCCAAAATGGACACCTTATGACTACAGAAACTGGTGCTAAAACCACAAAAGATGAACACAACTGCTATGACTGATACTAGAACAAACCTCACTGGACACTTACTTAAGGAAAGAGGCAAAACTGGAATAACAGAAAAAGCTTGCATGCCCGGGACTGCAATAAAAGACAGACCCCTGGCTGGAGATTGTTACGAGCGCAAATAATACACACCCTCTTCTCCAAGGAATTTCAAGAAAGACAGTGACAAACCTGCACTGGAAATAAGTGCCTAGTCAATGCCTCTAAGTAACAATGGCTGTGACAGCTGGATGGATGGAAAAATTAAGTCTGAAATGAAGTAAGTAAAAGGCACAGAGAAGCAGAGACCTCAGAGTTCTGGAGGGTATATTTTAATGTACCTAATGCTTTCCAAGATGAGACTTGTTTGACATTCAGCCCTGCATATTGTGATACGGAGACCCGGATGGTTTATGCTGTGTCTCTGGTGACTTTGTCATACCTCCCATCAGCTGCAGAGAGACTACAACAGAACAGGCCTCATCGACACCCAAATGCAAAACCAATCTGAGAAAGGCTGGTGAACTCTCTTCCCTTTCCCAACCATCCCCCAGTCCCACAACTTTAGAAACCCCTTCTCTTCTCCTGAACTGTCAGGGAAGGAACCCCACTCCTTCCCGACAGCTCCTGCCCTGTATTTGCACCCCTGAATCCCCTGTGTCAGCCGCTCCTCAGGAGCTGCTCTTCCAAGCTGTGCCCTGCATTCTGTGGGCACCTCCTATCTTCTGTCTTCCCATGGACTCCAGGCTCTACTACAGACCCTCAAAACAAGTGAAGTCCTGATGCTTATAATCTGCGAGGGGCCTGCTGCAAGCTGCAAAGGTTCTAGGGACAACATGGTACTCTGTGGGTGATCAGGAAAGGCGATGAGCCGTCCCGTACCCCGAAAGATCATTATGTCTTATGTCCTCGCTACTTTCTTCAGAAATACTAAAACTCCATATACAGGTGCATACAAGATGCTCACCCTAACCCATGCTAGATAATCTCACCATCAGCCCTATTAAGAGAGATATCAGCAACTTACACAGTATACAGCAAAACTGGTGAAAAAGACAAGGTTCCATTGTCAATAACATCAGGAATTCCAGGAAAATGCAATGCACCTAGGGGAAAAAAAAAACCAAAACACCATACTATCAAACCATCTTGCCACCCCTGAACAGTCGATACAAAATTACTGACCTGATTAAAAAAAAGCTGCGTACAAGCGTACTTTCTACTACGTATGCTGTTTAACCTTGGCTGGTCCTGAAGCCCTTACCCCAAACAGACACCTCCGCTTCTCTAAAAGCCAAACCACATCTGCCCAAACAGCTGAGCCGGCTCCAAAGCTGCCATCGCCTGCAGGGACAGCAGGGCGCCGACCCCAGAGGAGCCCAGGAGCAGAGCCAGCTCCCTCAGGAGAGGCTGTGGCCAGGACAGCCCGGGCCCCGCCCACCACCCTTCCCACAATCCCCTGGGAAAGGGGCGGGGCCAACCACCAGAAGGCATAAGGCCCAGCCAGGAGTTCTCGCATCACCTTAATTTACAGCATGCGAAGCGCTGAACGGAGCAAGCGACCCGTACTGGAAACGACGATATCGCCTCTTTTCCTACAACCGCATCTACTTCATCAGCAACGTGACCGGGTAGGGAATTAATTAAACTTAATTTTTCTGGGGCGTACCTAGAAAAAGATACACGTCATACTAAGCTATGTAGGAAAGTAGTTCATGAAGTGGAGTAACAATATTATTATCAAAAATTACGTGCTTTAGTTTCCTATTAAAAAAACAAAATGCTATGGGGTTACACTTCATTTCTAGCAAGACCACCCATACTACTTCTACCAGAACTACGTTCCGGGTAGGACTGAACAACAAAGCAGAATTGGATCCCGTAAAAATCCCTCCTCAAAAATATCTCCGGTTGCAAAGTAAATTATTTACTGTAAATCACCAACCATTCAGAGGCACCTCGATGGCTTCTCTGACTGACTCCCTTAACAGAACTAGATGAGTCCCAAAGGACAGAAAACACAAAAAAAACATGGAAATACAAGAAATGTATCAGAAGCTGTATGAAGCAGCCTAGTTAACACTTAAGTAGCTAGAACAGAAATGAATTGTAAAACACAACAAAAAACACGCCAGGAGCTGTGTCGATAAAAATAGATGAAGGCTATCGCCTTCTCTGAAAAACTCAAGAGAAGATCTGAGCTGATGACAGACATCTTTGGGTACCAGATACCAAATAGAAACATACTCTAAGACAGATAACAAACAGACTGCTGTGGAGCACGAAGACGGCTTTGGAAATGGTTCTGACAGAACAAGAGGCATCGTCACATGGATTAGAGAGATCCCGAAGGGGCCAGAGAGACCAAAGAAGTCTCAAGGATGCAATAAGCTCAGAAGGGAATTGAACAAAGTACAGATGTCCTCAGGGGACCAGGGACCGAATGGAGGTGCACCGAATGGGTGAGAGGACAGAAAGACCGACTGGGGTAACAGATGTGGACTCAGGAAGGATTCAGAGGGGAAAAGAGGCATGCAAAGTGCCCCCCCCAAGCTAGAACGGGGCTCTGGGGTATAGGGGATGTCTCATGAGAGCAAAGGGAGCGGAGGAGTCCCAGGGAGGCCTGAGAGACCAAAGAAGCCTCAGAGATAACAATGAGGAACTCTGAAGGGGATTTCAACAAAGTACAGATGTCGTCAGGGGGCCAGGGGCTGAATGGAGCCATCCTAAACAGCAAAGAGTAAGATAAGAATGCTCTGAAGAGCACAAAAAAAAAAACAAATTGAAAGGGCGCTAAAGCGCTACAAGAGTGCTGTGGAGTACAAGAAAGGACTCAGAAGACATTGTTATAGAGAGTAGAGAAATTATGAGGGGGCAGGGTAAGAAAAGAAGGCTTGGAGACACAGTGAGGGCCTTGGAGTCTCAGGAAGGCATCTAGGCAAACTACAGATGACAGAGAGGAACCGAAGGGAGACACCCTTGAAGTCAGAAAGAAAGATAAAGACCGCTGCGTAGCAAAGGAAGACAGGAGGCTCTAACAGAACAAGAAAGATGGAAAGGGAGATAAAGTGCTACAAGGTGCTGTGGAGAACGAGGAAGGTCTCGGGAGGCATTGTGACTGTGAGGAGAGGGGCTTTGGGGCGGGCTGACAGACAAGGCTTGGGGACAACAAGGAGGAACTCAGGTGATCATCTGAGCAGAGTACAGATGGTCCCAGGTGGCCGGGGACTGGACACAGGAATCCTAGATAGCATAGAGGAACAAATGAGTGCTCTATGGCTCAAAGTGCTACAAGATGGATGTGGAACACAAGGAAGGTCTCGGGATGTATTGTGACTGGGAGAAAAAAATGTCCCGAGGGAGCCAGAGAGACAGCAAAAGGACTGGGGACATGACAATTAAATCCAGAGGGAATCTGAACTGAGCAAATGTGTCATCAGAGGGCCGGGGAACGAATAGAGGCACGGGTAGAGGGAAGAGAGGACAGAATGACTGGGCTGGATCACAGATACGGACTCAGGAAGTCTTCTGAGGGAACAAGAGGGGTGCAAGGTCAGCTACAAAGCTAAAAGTGTGCTAAGGGCAACCTCGAAGGCATTGACAGGCATCGTGACACCATTAGAGGGGTCCTGAATGGGCCAGAGAGACCAAAGGCGGCTCAGGGACACAAGGAGGAAGTCTGGAGGGGATTTGAACAGAGTACAGATGTCCTCAGGTGGCCAGGGACCAAATGGAGGCACCCTAGATGGCAGAGAGGATAAGGGCACTCCAAGGCACAAACAAACCCAAGGATGGGGTTCAGAGGTAATGAGAGAGGATCGAAGTCTGCTACAGAGCTAAAACAGGGCTGTAGGATACAAAGAAGGTCTCAGGAGGCACGGTGACTGAGAGCAGAGGGGTCATGAAAGGCTCGGAGGGGTAAGAGAGACTGAAAGGGAGGTAAAGTGCTACCAAAATGCTGTGGAGCACAAGGAAGGTCTCAGGAGGCATCCTAGGTGGCATAGAGAAGAAAAAGAATGCTCCTTTTTGGGAACGGAGATCTTAGGAGAGGTGCGATTGCAACAAAATGAGTCCAAAGGGGGCTTACGGAGCTAAAAGTGTGCTGAGGGGAACATCTAAGACCTCAGGAGGCATTGTGATGGTAGCCGAGGGGTTCTAAGAGGGATAGACAAATGAAGGCTCGAGGACATGATGAAGTCCAGAGGGGATTTGAACAGACTACAGATGTCCTCAGGGGACCAGGGACTAAACAGAGATATCCTAACTAACACAGAGGACAACATGAGTGTTCTGGAGATGAAAGATGGCATCAGGAAAGGTTCTCGGGGAGCAAGAAGGGTGCGAAGTGCGCTACAGAGCCAAAAGAGGGCTGGGGGGCACAAGGATGGCCTCAGGAGGCATGATGACGGGAGAAGGGTGCTGAGAGTCAGAGACAAAAGAAAGCTCTTGGATACAATGCAAAACTCAAGAAGGTGTCCCAACAATGTACAGATGTCCTCAGGGGATGAGCGACTGAATGGAGACATCCTAGATGGCAGTGAATAAGGTAAGAGAGCTCTGGGGCATAGAGAAAGCCTGAGGAAGGGTTCTCTCTGAATAAGAGAGACACAAAGAGGGCTGCAGGCCTCGAAGGGTGCCGTGGGGCACAAGGACAGTCTCGGGAGGCATCGTGACAGGAGTGAGAGGGCTCCAGGGGGCAGTGGGAATGTGGACATAGAGACAAACAAAGGATTGCTGACACAATGAGGTACTCAGCAGCAGATCTGAGCAGAGTACAGATGTCCTCAGGGGACCGGGGACCAAACAGAGGCATCTGACATGGCGGAGGGAAGGTAAGAGTGCTCTGGGGCAAAATGAAAGCCTGAGGAAGAGTTGTCTCTGAATAAGAAAGATACGAAGCATGCTGCAGAGCTAAAGGATGCCCACAGAACACAAGGACACTGGCAGGAAGCATCGTGACAGAAATAGAGGGGTGCTGAGGTTGCCAGCGAGATAGAAGAAGGCTCGAGGGCACAAAGGTACTCGGGAGGGGATTTGAACGGTGTACAGATGTCGTGAGGGAGACGCTGACCTATTGGAGGCAAGTGAGATGGAGGAGAGGACAAAAAAGACTGCTCTGAGGAAGAGGGATGACCTGAGGAGATGTTCTGACAAATCGAGAGGGGTACAAATTACGCTCCAGAGATAAAAGCATGCTGAGGAGACCCTCTAAAGCCTCGGGATGAACCGAGAGAAGAGAAGAGAAAAAAAAGACACAAAATATAAAAAGCAACAGGGTATGAGACAAACAAGAAAGAAATAAAAAATAAAAAAATCAAGACAGCTTGATAAAAGTAGACATAGAAAGAAAATTTAAAAAGCAAAAGGCTACAAGGCAGTGGAGAAAAAAAAATAAAAATAGGGACAGAAAACTAGATAAAAGTAGACATAGAAAAAAACCTGAAAAACGAAGGCATTAAAGGAGGAAAAAAATTAAAAAATAGGGACAGCAAACTAAATAAACAGAGACATAGAAAGAAAATTGAAAAATTGAGAGAGTACCCAACAGACAAGAAAGAATTAAAAAATAGGGACAGCAAACTAAATAAACAGAGACATAGAAAGAAAATTGAAAAATTGAGAGAGTACCCAACAGACAAGAAAGAATAAAAAAATAGGGACAGGAACTAGATAAAAGTAGACATAGAAAAAAACCTGAAAAACGAAGGCATTAAAGGAGGAAAAAAATTAAAAAATAGGGACAGCAAACTAAAAGAGACTTAGAAAATTTTAAAAGCAATGGGGATTAAGGAAATAAGGAAAAATTTAAAAATAGCAACGGCAAACTAAAACAGAGACCTATAAAGAAAATGTAAAAAGCGAGGGCACAGAAGACAGACAAGAAATGATTTTTTAAAAACAGCAAAGGGAATAAAAGTAGGCATAGAAAGAACATCTTAAAAGTGAGGGGGATTTGGGAAATAAAGGGAAAAATTATGAAATAGGGACAGCAAACTAAATAAACAGAGACATAGAAAGAAAATTGAAAAATTGAGAGAGTACCCAACAGACAAGAAAGAATTAAAAAATAGGGACAGGAACTAGATAAAAGTAGACATAGAAAAAAACCTGAAAAACGAAGGCATTAAAGGAGGAAAAAAACTAAAAAATAGGGACAGCGAACTAAAAGAGACTTAGAAAATTTTAAAAGCAATGGGGATTAAGGAAATAAGGAAAAATTTAAAAATAGCGACGGCAAACTAAAACAGAGACCTATAAAGAAAATGTAAAAAGCGAGGGCACAGAAGACAGACAAGAAATGATTTTTTAAAAACAGCAAAGGGAATAAAAGTAGGCATAGAAAGAACATTTTAAAAGTGAGGGGGATTTGGGAAATAAAGGGAAAAATTATGAAATAGGGACAGCAAACTAAATAAACAGAGACATAGAAAGAAAATTGAAAAATTGAGAGAGTACCCAACAGACAAGAAAGAATTAAAAAATAGGGACAGGAACTAGATAAAAGTAGACATAGAAAAAAACCTGAAAAACGAAGGCATTAAAGGAGGAAAAAAATTAAAAAATAGGGACAGCGAACTAAAAGAGACTTAGAAAATTTTAAAAGCAATGGGGATTAAGGAAATAAGGAAAAATTTAAAAATAGCAACGGCAAACTAAAACAGAGACCTATAAAGAAAATGTAAAAAGCGAGGGCACAGAAGACAGACAAGAAATGATTTTTTAAAAACAGCAAAGGGAATAAAAGTAGGCATAGAAAGAACATTTTAAAAGTGAGGGGGATTTGGGAAATAAAGGGAAAAATTATGAAATAGGGACAGCAAACTAAAAGAGACTTAGAAAATTTTAAAAGCAATGGGGATTAAGGAAATAAGGAAAAATTTAAAAATAGCGACGGCAAACTAAAACAGAGACCTATAAAGAAAATGTAAAAAGCGAGGGCACAGAAGACAGACAAGAAATGATTTTTTAAAAACAGCAAAGGGAATAAAAGTAGGCATAGAAAAAAACCTGAAAAACGAAGGCATTAAAGGAGGAAAAAAACTAAAAAATAGGGACAGCGAACTAAAAGAGACTTAGAAAATTTTAAAAGCAATGGGGATTAAGGAAATAAGGAAAAATTTAAAAATAGCGACGGCAAACTAAAACAGAGACCTATAAAGAAAATGTAAAAAGCGAGGGCACAGAAGACAGACAAGAAATGATTTTTTAAAAACAGCAAAGGGAATAAAAGTAGGCATAGAAAGAACATTTTAAAAGTGAGGGGGATTTGGGAAATAAAGGGAAAAATTATGAAATAGGGACAGCAAACTAAAAGAGACTTAGAAAATTTTAAAAGCAATGGGGATTAAGGAAATAAGGAAAAATTTAAAAATAGCGACGGCAAACTAAAACAGAGACCTATAAAGAAAATGTAAAAAGCGAGGGCACAGAAGACAGACAAGAAATGATTTTTTAAAAACAGCAAAGGGAATAAAAGTAGGCATAGAAAGAACATTTTAAAAGTGAGGGGGATTTGGGAAATAAAGGGAAAAATTATGAAATAGGGACAGCAAACTAAGATGTAGGAAAATTTAAAAAGTGACTGTGCTAAGACAATTAAAAGAAAATACAGCGAAATAAAGACAGCGAATGAGATAAGAGTAGAATATTTGAAAAGCCAAAGTATTGAGAGGAATGAACTAACATTCGCAACAGCGAATTAAAATGCAGACATAGACAGAAATAATTAATTTAGAAGACAAGAAATAATTAAGACGACAAGAAATAATTAAAAAATTAAGACAGGGAATGGGATAAAAGTAGACAGAAAATTTTAAAAGCAATGGGGATTAAGGAAATAAGGAAAAATTTAAAAATAGCGACGGCAAACTAAAACAGAGGTGTAGAAAGAAAATTTAAAAAGCAAGGGCACTAAGGAAAGACAGTGAAATAAAGACAGCGAATGGGATAAAAGTAGACAGAAAATCTTAAAAGCATGGGTGATTAAGGAAATAAAAAATACCGACAGCAAACTAAAACGGAGACGTATAAAGAAAATTTAAAAAGTGAAGGCACAGAAGAAAGAGAAGAAATTATTTAGAAAAGACAGCGAAGGGAATAAAAGTGGGCATAGAAAGAACCTTTAAAAAGTGAGGGGGGTTAGGGAAATAAAAGAAATATTAAAAAAATAGGAACAGAGAACTAAAACAGATATGGAAAGAAAATTTAAAATGTGTCAGCTTCAAGGAAAGAAGAATAAATTAAAAAGAATAGGGGAAAAAATAGAGACACAAAAGTAAATTTAAGAAGCAACGGGGTATATGACACAGGAAAGAATTAAAAAATGCGGGTAGGGAGCTTGATAAAAGTAGACATAGAAAGAAAATTGAAGAAGTGACAGCGTACAGGGCAGACAGGAGAGAATTAGAAAATAAAGACAGTGAACTGGATAAAAGCAGCCATAGAAACAAAATTGATGAAGTATAGTATGGACAGGAAAAAATTAAAAAAGAAGGACAGGAAACTAAATAAATGGAGACATAGAAAGAAAATTTTTAAAGCAACTGGGTACAGGACAGAAAGGGAGGAATTAAAAAATAGGGACAGGGAATCGGATAGAGGGAGACATAGAAAGACATTTTAAAAAGTGACAGGCTACAAGCAGCACAGGAAAGAATTAAAAAAATAGGAACAGGGATGAGAATAGAAGGAAACATTGAAAGAAAATTTAAAAAGTGACAGGGAATACAGAAGAAAGGGAGGAATTAAGATTTAGGGAAAGGGAGCCAGATAAAGGGAATTGATGGGGTACAAGAAATATAGGGAAGAATTAAAAAGATTAAGAAAGGGAGCCAGATAGAGGGAGATGTAGAAGGAATTTTTAAAAGCAACTGAGTACAAGAAACATAGACAAAAATTAAAACATAGGGAGGTGGATAGGGATTTAAAAAGTGACAGAAAATACAGAAGAAAGGGAGGAATTAAGATTTAGGGAAAGGGAGCCAGATAAAGGGAATTGTTTAAATAGAAATTAAATAGCGATGGGGTACAAGAAATATAGGGAAGAATTAAAAAGATTAAGAAAGGGAGCCAGATAGAGGGAGATGTAGAAGGAATTTTTAAAAGCAACTGAGTACAAGAAACATAGACAAAAATTAAAACATAGGGAGGTGGATAGGGGACAACGTAGAAAGAAAACTTAAACAGTGATCGGGTACAAGAAACACAGGAATATTAAAAAAAACAGGGACAGGGAGATGGATAGAAGGAACCATAATAAGAAAATTTTATAAGCAACAGGGTACAAGAAACACAGGAAATAATTAAAAAATAGGGACAGGGAGATGGATAGAAGGAAGCATAGAAAGAAAGTTTAAAAAGCGATGGGGTACAGGACAGAGGGAGGAAATAAAAAATAGGGACAGAGTGCCAGAGAGACAGAAACGTAGAAAGAGAAATTAAAATGCAACGGGGTACAAGAAACACAGGAAAGCATTAAAAAATAGGGAGAGGGAGCCGCAGAGAGGGAACCTTAGAAAAACATTAATAGGTGCAGTGGTACAGGGCAGAGCTGGCGGAAGAGTAACAGGTTTTGGGGAGCCAGACAAGTAGGTGGGCCAGCGGAGAGGGAGACAGAAGCCGGGACAGGCAGGGAGGCAGGCAGAGATCTGGGGAAGGGCAGCAGAGATGGACATGTGAGAGAATGCGCAACTCACCACAGCTCCTGGCACCAGCAGGAGACCTTCACCACCCCAACGCTTTTCTCTCCACTGCAAGGCTTCCCGGCGGCTCACACGTGCAGCCGATGGAGGCACCGAGCTCCCAGCACCGCGAGCTGGTGGTGCGCTCTGCCAGGGACGGCTCGGAGGATCCCTCCTTCGCCGCAGGGACTGGCCATTCCTTGCTGGAGGCACCCCCCGTGGATTCACTCCTCAGGCAGTTCCCCTTCGTCAGCTCCCTCAGGCAGGCGTGCCTGGGCAGGCCCTTCCCCAGCTAAAGGGAGGAATTAAAAAATAGGGACAGTGAGCTGGATAGAGGGAGACATAGAAATAAAATGTAAAAAGTGATGGGGTACAGGACAGATAGGAAAACATTAAGAAATAAAGACAGGGAGACGAATAGGGGGATACATAGAAAGAGAAACTAGAAAGTGGCAGGGTACAGGAAACACAAGAAAGATAGAGGGAGAAGTAGAAAGAAAATTCAAAAAGCGGCAGAGTACAATTCACACAGGCACGAATTAAAAAAATAAGGCCAGGGAGCTGGAGAGAGACATGTATAAAGAAAATTTTAAAACCGACAGGGTAAAGGAAAGAGCGAGAAGAAATAAAAAATAGGAAAAGGGAACCAGAAAGAGGGAGGCATAGAAAGAAAGTTTGAAAAGTGATGGGGTACAGAGCAGAGGGAGGTATTAAAAAATAGGGTCAGGGAGCCAGGTAGGGGGAGACACAGAAATGAAATTTCAAAAGTAATGGGGTACAAGGCCGTGCAGAAAAACTAGAAAAATAGGGAGAGGGAGCCGGTTAGAGAGAGACATAGAAAAAATTTGAAAGGCAACAGGGTACTGGGCAGAGGTGGCAGAAGAATAAATTTTTGGGAGCCATACAGGTAGGTGGGCGGGCAGAGAGGGAGATGGAGGAAGGGAGGCAGGCAGACATCTGGAGAAGGGTGGCAGAGATGGGCCAGGACGCAGAGGAGAGGACATGCGACTCACTGCTGCTCCTGGCGCCAGCAGGAGACCTTCACCACCTCAACGCTTCTCTCTCTGCCTCTGCCCCTTCCTCCTCCGCAGTGCTGCCTGCCCGACCCTCACCTGCATGCAGTGGACACCTCAATACTCCTCATCCACAAGGCTTCCTCAATACATGGCGGCTCACACACATAGCCAATGGAGGCACTGAGCTCCCAGCACCACACGCTGGTGGTCTGCTCTGTTGGGGACGGCTTCCTCGCCGCAGGGACTGGCCATTCCTTGCTGGAGGCAGCCACCTGTGGGACCCCCTTGGATTCACTCCTCAGGCAGTTTGCCTTCGTCAGCTCCCCCAGTCAGGCGTGCCCAGGCAGCGCCCTTTACAGCTAGAGCCCCTTCACACAGCAGGGCCAGCCCCATCCTCAGCCTCACTGGCCACACCTGGGGCTGCCCCAGCCCCAGCTGGAGCCCATCAGGAACAGGGGCCATTGCCAAAGCCCCCCAGCACATCACCCCCTCCCCTGCACCTGTCCACAGGCAAGAGCTCTGCACCCAGGGGCTGCAAACACACCCAGGGGCACAGAGGAGGCAGGAAAAGTTTATTCATTAATGCACATAATAAACCCCGGCAGTGAGTTGGCTACAAGGCTCAGTGCCCAAATGCAGCAGGACAGAGGGAGAAAGGGGAGAGAAAAGCAAGAGGAAGGACAGAGGGACGTAGAGAAGAGGTGTGGGACAGGGAGCCAGAAAACGGGACGCTGTGAACAAGAGAGGGACGGGGAGCAGGACAACAGTGTAGAGAGAGTGGAGAGATTGAACCAAGAAAACAGGGACAGGGAAGTGGAGGAATAAATTAGAGACAGGGAACAGGAGAGAGAGGTGGAAGGGACCAGCAGGACAAGATAGGGACGGGACAAGACAAGGTACAGGGAAAAATTCTAAAGTGATAGGGGAAAAGAAACATAGGCAAGAAATAGAAACAGGGAGACAGACAGAGGTAGACGTAAAAAGAAAATTTCGAAAAGTGACAGGGTACAAGAAACATAGGCAAGAACTAACAAATAGGGACAGGGAGATAGAGGGAGATGTAGCAAGAAAATGTAAAAAGTGACGGGGTACAGGACAGAGAGGGAAGAATTAAGAATTAAAGACAGGGAGATGGATAGAGGGAGACGAAAGAAAATTTTGAAAGACAATATAAGAATCATAGACAAGAATTAAAAAATAGGTACATGGAACTGCATAGAGGGAGACGTAGGAAAAAAATTTGAAAAGCGACAGTACAAGGAACAGGCAAGAAATTAAAATTAGGTCAGGGAGACAGGGAAAGATAGCAAGAAAACTTAAAAAGCAACTGGGTTCAAGAAACGTACGCAAGAACTAAAAAAAATAGGGATGGAGAGGTAGAAAGCAAGCTTCAAAAGTGATGGGGTACAAGAAACAATAAGCAAGAATTAAAAAATAGAGACAGGGAGCCTGATAGAAGGAAACTGTGGTGGGTTGACCTTGGCTGGCTGCTGGGTGCCCACCAAGCCGCTCTGTCACTCCCCACAAAAAAGCCTGTGGGTCAAGATAAGAACAAAGAGATCACTCACCAATTACTGTCACAGGCAAAACAGACTTGACTTGGGGACATTAATTTAATTTATTGTCAATCAAAATCAGAGTAGGATAATGAGAAATAAGAACAAATCTAAAAAACACTTCCCCCCCACCCCTCTGTTTTCTCCTGGGCTCATCTTCGCTCCTGACTTCTCCACCTCCTCGCCCTGAGCAGCGCAGGGGACAGGGAGTGAGGGTTGCAGTCAGTTCATCACGTTGTCTCTGCTGCTCCTTCCTCCTCACGCTCTTCTTCTGCTCCAGTGTGGGGTCACTCCAACGGGGCCACAGGTCCTGCCAGGAGCCTGCTCCAGCGCAGGCTCTCTACCAGGTCACAGCTTCCTTCAGGCACATCCACCTGCTCCGGCGTGGGGTCCTCCATGGGCTGCAAGTGTATGTCTGCTCCACCATGGACCTCCAGGGCAGGGGGGGACAGACATGGGGGTAACTCCTGGTGTCTTCTCACAGAACCCACCCCTGCAGCCCCTGCCTCCCCACCCCAGCTAACAAAACCTTGCCACGTAAACCCAATACAACAGCGACCGGCTACAGGGCAGAGAGGGGGGATTGAAAAATAGGGAAAGGGAGCCACGGGGAGAGAGGCAGAGGGGGGAAAAAAAATAGCGATGGGCTACAGGCCAGAGAGGAGGGACAGGGCACCAGACTGAGAGAGATGGAGAAAAACAAAGAATAGCGATGAGCCACGGGGCAGAGAGGGAGGAATTTAAAAAGGAGACAGTGAGGTGGAGAGAGAGAGACAGAAATACCAAAAAACCTTGATGAGCTAAAGGGGAGAGACAGAGGAATTAAAGAATAGGGACAGGGAGCCAGACAGAGAGAGAGGACGATAAAGACAAAAATGGGCTATGGGACAGAGAGGGAAGAAATTAAAACATAGGGACAGGGACCTGGAAGGAAAGAATATAAGAAAGAAGAAGTGTAACTAGAATACAGGGCAGAAGAGAGAGGAATTTAAAAATAGGGACATGGAGACAGACAGAGAGAGGTGGGGGGGTGGGAACTGCGAAGGGCTAAAGGGCAGATGGGGAGGAATTAAAAAAAAATTGGGATAGGAAGACAGA
>NW_008794161.1:88056-90248 GCF_000699145.1 Aptenodytes forsteri | reverse complement strand
ATGAAAAAAAGAGGGACAGGGAACAGGACAGAAGCACAGAAAGAAAAAGAAAACAGAGAGGTAGAACAACAGATAAAGAGGGGGACTTGAGAACAGGAGAGGGAGAGGTACAGGAAAGCAAAAAAATGACAGAAGTGAGAGAAAGAGAAGGGGCAGGCAGGGCGAGACCAGGATGCAGAAGAGGGGTGTCACACCCTCGGGGTCCAGGACTCACCGCAGCTCCTGCTCTTGGAGCTGCTGGGAGAATTTGACAGTTTGGACACATCTTTCTCTGTCTCTCTACCCCCCCTCCCTTCCTCCTCTGTAGCTCAGGTCACTTGATTGTCATCCACCTAAAAGAATAGATTGGTGTCTTACAGCTCTTACAATATGAGGCTTCCCAGATACATAGCCTCACACGCGCACACACTACATGGCCGTATTGGTTGGCTTTTGGTTACGCATGCAGACCCTGCCGTGCACATCGGTGATCGGATCTGCTGAGGACTGCACTAAGAAGGATCCTTCCTCACCTGGAGAGCCAGGCTGTCTCCTGTCTGCAGCTAGAGGCAGCTGCTGGCTGGATCTACTTTATTTTATTCTTCAGCTGCTTCACCTTTTTCTGGCCTCTGCAGCTTCAGCTGTGGCAGCTCCTGTCCACACACAGCCCGTAAGTGCTCCAGCTATCCCTTTTCACACATGCCACTAGGAGAATGAGGCCAAAGGCAACCTACACAAACCTGAGCCAGATGCAGTCAACAACATCCCTGGAGAGGAACCGACAACTGAGTCCTCAGTGCTGCCTCTGGGAGAGGGAAAGAACGAGCAACTGTTATCCACAGTCATTACTGGAGCTCTCCTCGGGCAGGAACCCCTCAATCTGCAGGTGCTTCTGGAGACGCCACTCTTTTCCTGAACTGAGGCTAATGGCGCCCGCATTTATGGAGAAAAAAGCATATTCAAGGGCCAGCTTGCTGCCATGAGGACAGGGCTTGGGGGTAGTCTGTGGCTACAGGGCAGGCTTCAGGGGAGGTGCTGGAGCTGGGGGCAGCTGCATAGGGTGAGCAGGGCTGGAAGAGTTCCGTTGAGTTGGGGAGGCACCCAGCACCTTTTTAAGGGGGTGGGAAGGCCTCCAGGTACCCAGAGGGGTGGGGGCAGCCATCTCCTGCACCTCTTCCTGCTTCCTCTCCGCCAGCTCTCAGGAAATCCCTGGGAGCTGCCCTGATGGGGCCTGACTCCAACTGTCAGTTGGAAACATCCTTGCAGCTTGTCAGTGCCCTCAGGCATGCCCCAGCAGCACCATCCCCTGGGGCTGCAGCCCTTTTACACAATCACCATCAGCCTCGTTGGCCCCTCCTTTTGGAGGGGCTGGCTCCTCCAGCCCCAGCCCACAGCTGCAGCCATGGCTCCTTACACCCACTATGTAAGCTGTTCCCCTGGACTCTCTGACAGCCACTCACCAAGTACAAAGGACTACAAACACATCCGTGAGTGCAAAGGAGACAGCAAGTGTTTATTTGTCAATGTATATAAGTCCCAGGAGCGAGTCTGCTCTGGGGCTTGGTGCCTGTACACTCACCCTTCCCGGGACAACTCGGCAGTCGTTACTGGAGCAGCAGATACAGAGAACGAAAATACAGCTTCCTAGACACATAGCCTCGCTCGCGCACTACACGGCCGTACCTCGCTGTTGGTGACGCATACAGTCCCTGCGGTGCACGTTGTCGGCCTGGCCTGCTGCGGACTACGAAGAGGGATCCTTCCTCACCCGGAGAGGCAGGCGCTCTCTTGCCTGCAGCGGGAGGCTGCTGCCAGCCCGATGGCCTTCGATTTCTTCTTTACCTCCTGCCGGCAGCCAGTAAGCGCTCCGCCTGTCCCTTTTCGCCGCCACGCTGTGAGGAGAGCGAGGCCGGGCACAGACAACCCAAGCCTGAGGCGGCTGCAGTCAACGGCATCCCCGACAACCGCGTCCTCAGCGCGGCCTCTGGGAGAGGGAAAGGAGCAGCGACCGCTATTGGCGTAGCTCGCCCCTGGCCGAATCCCCTCCTTCCGCAGGGGCTTCTGGAAACGCATCGAGGCCAGAGCTTGCCGCCGCGACAGGGCTTGGGGGTGACCTGGGGCTACAGGACTCCAGCGGACCGGGAGCCTGCCACAGCGGACGGTTTGAAGCTTCCCGTCCCGCCACCCCCCGGTGGCCAGCCGGCAGCAGACCC
>NW_008794161.1:85613-87489 GCF_000699145.1 Aptenodytes forsteri | reverse complement strand
CCCTTTTCTGCAGGCTGAGGGGCGAGCGGCAGCTCGGCCGCGTTTGCACCATCCACGGGCGGTAACGACCTACGGGGGTACAGGCCCTAAATTCCCTCTGCCCTCTTCCCACAGGCGGCCCAGGCAGTAATATTCGTTGCCTCTGTACCAAAAAGCATCCACGTGGCTCGGGCTTTCCAGTCCTTTGCGTTTGGCTGCTTTAAAAGCCTGGCGGTTGTCTCTGTCTGTACCCCCCACCCCATTACCTGGGGAGGAGACGCAGCACGGGGAACCTGCGGAACAGGTTTTCCCCACCACCACGGAGTAAGCCCCAGGGATTGCTGTATCGGTCTGCATGTGGCATCAGGGGTGTGGGAGTGACAGCAGCAAGTCAACAGATGCTGGAGATTTAAAAAAAATAAGGTGACACAGATGGCATCCTGCAGGCAGGAGAGAAGAGACTGAAAGCTGCTTTGTGTGAGAGGGGCAGCTCTGTTTAGCAGGGAACAGCACGCCTGAGCAGACCAGATGCAAGTGGCTGATCTGCAAATGAGCAATACGCTGGTGATCCTTGGGCTTCGGTGTGTTGTTTGCAACTTTCCTCACCTCTCTGCTGTCAGTACTCCGCCCTCCTAATCCTGCATACACACAAGGCTTCCTGTGCAGGGCTTGCCGCTCAGATAAGAGACGCTGCACGATGTTACTTACCACCCTGCCCTCCAGCGTGCAAAGTAATTAGACATGAAGCAGGGAAAGCGAAGAGGCTCATTGGTATATTAGATGTCCTCAGCAGATGACCGCAGCGCCCTGGAGGTTCCATCTTCGCTCTGTACAGGAGTGCAGCTCTGCACTCCTCGCCGCTCCTGCCAGCGAGTGTCGCAGTTGCACTCTGCTGCCTGCAACACACAGTACTTGGTAGGATGGCTGGGCTGTTCTGCCACTGCGTCGGGTGAGCAGCTCAGTTCCGTTGGCTGCCTAATTTGCCTCCTTAAAACAATCACTTCAACACTTGGTTTCTTTATTTCAGACCCCTCTAAATATCTTCTGTCTTGCTTTGATGTCAAAAAGCTTTTGTAACTTGAACCCCTGATTGTTTTGGCATCAAGACTGCAAGGCAAGAAATATGCCTCTACTTGAACAAGCAAGACACCTGCCAAATAGCTGTGCACAGTGATACATGGCTGCCTGTGACTGACACCTTTTTCTGCTAAAACCAGAGCATGGTTCCCTTGCGAAGAGCCATTGGCAGTGCAGAATGTTCCTCAGCTTTCCCTGCACCAGGTCCCCAGAGAACAGCATCTTTGTCTGACTGGAGTGTGCAGCAGCCAGTTGTCATCCCGGCCCCTTGCCCTTGAGAAAGTGGCCGCCTGTAGCCGCAGCAGAACCGCTGCTGCCCAAAGGAGAAAGGAATGACTTGGTATAAAGCTCTCCAGGCTGCCTGTGTCCCGTGCAGAGTTGATGACCTTGGCAGCCTATGCATGTGGCAACACTAACAACCCGAGAAGGAGTCCCAGGGTGTAGCAGTTTCTGCAACAACCGTGCTTTCCAGCCTAGCTGGACAGAGTAAGAGGCGAGAGAAAGGGGCCTGCTGGGTGCCTTGAGAGGCAGAATTGCTGTAGATTGTGCCATGGCTGTTTTGCTCTTTGTCTTTGGCACAGTTACTTCCCAGAGGTTCGGAGACAGGTATGTTTGCACGACCTGAGTACTGCTGCTTACGGAGCAAACGGCACTATAAAGCAGCAAGGAAGAACAAGGATGGCCTATCAAGATGGTAGGAATAACATGGAGAGCCTAAAGCATTAGCCAGGCAGAGCTTGCAACTAACCTTGTGTTGTGGTCTAACCCCAGCCAGCAACTAAGCACCACACAACCGCTCTCTCCCTCCCCCCCGGTGGGA
>NW_008794161.1:79886-85099 GCF_000699145.1 Aptenodytes forsteri | reverse complement strand
AGCACCCCGGGGGTCCTGAAGCAGAGTTGTTATGGGGGGGTGGAGCAGGGAGGGAGGAGTGGGGGCACGAGATAGGAGGGCAGGGGATGCGGGGTGCATGTCACGGGAAAAAACTCACATGGGGGAAAACCTTGCTTAGGGGGATGTTTCGGTGGAAAGCATTTGGGAGGGCAGAGAGACACACAGAGGGGGACAGGGGGGAGGAGACGGACACGAGGTGGGGGACAAACGGACATGGGGGACAGAGATGGATGGAGGGTATGTGTGGGTAGAAATGTGCATGGGGTGACGTGTGGGGATGACCCACTCCAGCTAACTGCCCCACTCCAGCTAACTGCCAGCAATGCCCCTCAAACTGCCAGCGTTTCACCCCAAGTGTGGTTTGTTGGTTTGTTTTTTTTTTCCTTTCTCCATAATATAAAAATTGGGGTTTTTTGCTTTTCCAAAATATTAAATTCTGGTGTTTTTCAGCACTTTTCCACAACATAAAAATTGGTGATTTTTGCCTTTGTGCATGAAAATGAGTTGTGGCTTTGGGGTTTTTTTGCTTTCTGGCTGCACAAATCCAGGTGGATGTGGCTTTCCCAGGAGCTCCAAATTGGTTCCCCCTCCAAATTGGGGTTTTCCCCATTGCAAACCCAGAAGCAGGGGGTTTGGGGTATTTTTGTGCTGTGGCAGCGGCTCCTGCTCTGCGTGCGCAGCCCCGCAGAGGAAAGTCCTTGTTTGGGGGAATTGGCCCCAAATGGGGATGGGAAAAGGGGGAAGGGGCAGCTTTTGAAAGCGCTTTTATATCTTCAATAGAGATTAGAGGGGGGGGTCAAGTTTTTAAATCCTTTCTATAAACCAGGTTTCTTTGCATTTTAAAAACCTTATATAGCACAGACTTTTACACTTATGTATCTATTTACACATATATATTTTTAGGGAATGTTTTATATATATATTATCTATTTACACTTATAATATCTGTTTAGACTTATAGTTACACTTTTATATATTTACACTTATATATTATATCTATTTAGACTAGATCTATTTACACTTATATATCTATTTACACTTATATCTAGACTTATATATTAACACTTATATAGAACATCTATTTAGACTAGCTATCTGTTTAGACTTCTCTATTTTGACACGAATATCTTTTTAGACTTTTCTATTTAGACTTAGATATCTACTTACAATTATAGCTATTTAGACTTAGCTATCTATTTACACTTATATATAATCTCCATTTAGATTACATATAATATCTACTTAGACCTACTATGTAACACACAGTAAGCGTAGCTAGCTCTATCTATTCAGACATTTTTCTATTTTAAATTCTTTCTATATATATAAAAATGAGAGATTTTTCTCTATTTCAACACCTCACACCCATATTTACAGTTTTTAATTTTTTTTTTTAACCCCCCCATGAATTTTTAGGCCTTTTGGGGCTGTGACCCCCCACCCCCCACTCACCTTTTCCTCTGCTGCATCATCGCCACCCCGGTGACATTGGGGTGCCCCAAATGACATCACCACCCCCACTCCCCCCCTCCTTTTTATTCATCCCCCAAAAAGGCACAAAATGAGGAAAACAGCCACGACCAGCAGCTCGTTACATTAATAATGCCATTTACATATGTACATCCCCCCCCAAAAAGGAGGGCTCTGCTAGAAAAAGAAAGGGGGGCAGTCCCCAAAAGGTTGCAGCCCCCCAGGCCCTGTCCCGCAGGCTGGTGGCTGCCCCACGACATAGGGGGAGTGTGCCAGAGGATGGTGCCACGTCTCTTGCTCAGGCTCTGCTCTGCGATGTTCCCTCTCCGTTCCCGCGCTGGGACAGGCTTCCCCAGGGCCACACACGTCCCCGGTCCCCGTTGGCCCCGAATTCTCCCCACCAGACAGCCCTCGCCGCCGCACCTGCGGGGCACCCACTGGAGACAGAGCCAGGAACCTCCAGACACAGGGCTTGCCCCTTACCGTCAGTACGCTTCACAACCGGCAGGCAAAGCTGGGCTGGGGGGTATCTATTGCGCACCACGAGACGCTTACAACAAGACATCTGAAAAACAAAAATCCCAAATTATATTTCAGCATATTAAAAAAAAAGCACAGAAGAAAGTAGAGGAATTCAGCATAAGGGATAGGATAGTAGTTGAGCTAAAGGAAGATTCTAGGTAAACAGGTCAGCTTGAAATACAACACATACTTTAAAAGCTAGAGAGATTTGAACACTTAAAATCAGTATTAAGACTAACTGATATGATTTGGAACACATTCTTAGCATAAAAGTACCCACTCTTTGGTGTTAGAAAATGTCTCATCCCTTCCTTACAGCATCGCTGTAAGGGAGATAACCCTGTGAGGCTGCAGGACAAGGTTGTACCGTAATCAGAATCTACGCTTACAGATCCACCACAACAGCTACAGCCCTCGCGCTGCTGCTGCACATCTTGCTTGCTTGGTCAATAAAGCCGAAAGTCAAGTGTAAAACTTTAAAGAGTAACACGAAAAATAAAGAACAAATCTCAGTAATTCACTTTATGCTAAAAAGGTGTGCATATGTTTATATATATCCAATAAAACCATTAAATTACCTATCTCCAAAATACACAGTTATAATTTGACTAGGGGTTTTTTTTTGTGTGTTACATAATTACGAGGTGCATCTCGCCAGCTGCACTGCCCAAGAGAGATGCTACTGAACTGCCAGGGAAATGCGCCATTGAAAGCGAGACAGAAGTAAAGTTCTTCAGAGCACTCCGTCAAAATATTGGAAAAAAACCCCGTAACATTCAGTTGCCTCTCTTTTTAAAGATTTAGAACAAATACTTAACTGCTTAAATACACCTAATAAATTATATGCTACAGCCAGGTGGCAGTTACAGTTTAAACAATGCAAGTCAATTTGTAAATTATACAATTTTAAATTTTAAAAAGTTTCATTTATGATAGAAAAATCAGTGAGATAAAAGATCCCCCATATGGTTTTACTTTAAAAAAAAAAAATCAAATCCCCAGTGCTTGAATACATAAGGCTACCAGAAAGGACCGGCAGATTTGCTAATGCTTTTGGCTGCACTGAAGCATGCAGAGGAACATGTTTTTATGATGTGTTGCCTGTTAGATACGTTAGATACATGTCCATGGCACTACAAGAGAAATCCCCTGCAGCCCTGTGAACAGCAGTGGGGTTGTCCTGGAACGCTCAGGAATCCTAAAGGGGTGCAAGAGCCCTTGGGACTGGTCCCCACCCCCTCAGACACAATGCGTAACCTCCTCCCTCCTGGAGCACTGTCTTGAGGCACATTTTACTGAGCATGAAGGGACATGAACATAAGTTGAAAGAATAAAGCAATTGTTTATTAATTAGTGCACATAAATAACACCTGGGAATGAGTGTACATGGTTCGGCGCCAGTATGCTCCCCCTTCCTGTGACACCTGCGGGGCCATTACTGGATCACCGTTTGTCAGTGCAGTAGGGAAGGGTCACCTCCTGCCCTTGACGTGGCAAGAAATTTAAGTAGCTGCCAGCTTCTCCCCTGCTTTTTCTCTCAGGGATAGGATTTGGCTCGGGTATTTGAGAGGAAAATCCCAGATTTCACCTGTCTGTACTTTTGCCCTACCTCTAGAATAGAGCCCCGCCAATTTTCACAGCTCTTAGCTGACTCATCACCTTAGCAGTCTGACGTAGCGGGAGGTGGCTGCACCATATCAAACCCAGACCTTAGATCAGAGCACAGAGCCAAACGCTGGTTGGCACAGGAGAAGGTTACATACCCCACAGAAGGGTTCACAGCCTAGCATTTAGGGTTCAGGACTTACAGTTGATTATCTTAGGATTTAGACATTACCATTTCTGTAAGTCGTCAATCCCGAATCTAAGTTACAAACTGGAAATCTTGCAACCAAAATGGTTGTTGGGGATTTAAAGTTTACAGACGATGTTACATTTTAAATCCTGACAAATAATGACCCCCACAAATAAAGTAATGAACTATAACGCCTGAGTAAGAAACCCTCAGCAACAAATTCTCAACAATAAACCGTGAGTGGAAGACTCTGAACCCTCAGTTTTAAGTAAGAAATACCAAAGCATGTATGAGCAGGAAAGCAGTAGAGAACCAGAGGAATTTTTGCCCACAGCTTTAAAAGTTGACCCTTCATTTGGAAGCGAGGCAGAACAGGACGACACACACCAGAATGCACATCCGCTGAACCTACCTTCAGCGCCATAAGCACCAATTTATCTGCATCAGGGCCAATCACCTTTTTCTGTTTGTTTGTTTCCTCAGCTCCACAAGCAAACATCCAGAGCCAGTGACACTTATTATCACCAACCAGCCTTTCCTTAAGGAAAGCGAAACCTCCCGAGAGAGAGAAGCATTTGTGATAATTGGTAATATTCCTCCTGCAGTCACTAACAGCACCTCAAAACCTTTTTCCTCTGGCCAGTAAATGCCACCCTGAAGACTAACCAGAAAATGCCTCACAGAACAAAGGTAAAATACTGCAGCTGGGGAAATGTTTCTTACGATGTAAAATAGACATTATTTTAGCCTGTTACTCACATAATGAACATTTGTAGTTCAAGCTGCTTAACCACTGGGCACACCACTCACATTCCCACTGCCTAGCAAATACACGTCCTGCCCAGTGCCCACAGTCATCTTCAGTCTCACAGAAACAAACTCCAGCTCCCTCCACCCAGCAGCACGCGGACTGCCACTCAGTCTTCCCCATCCCCAACTAGGGCACAACCACCCTCCACCCGCCCAGCCTCCCCGGCGTGCAGCGCTGCCCCAGGACTTAGCTACGCCCAAGGTGCAAGCCAGAGATCGTCCTCTGTGGCCGGCCTGAGGTCTCTGCAGGGTTCCCAACTGCGACGCTCCTCCAACTGCCAGGCTACACCTCAGCACCTGCAAGAGGCTGGAACAGTTACCGAGCGGCCGGGCAACTGCTCAGCCCTCCCAGAACTATCCCCTAGTTCAAAGACCGTAATTTTTCCTACAGTGAAGGCTGTCTCTACACTGCTTTGGTCCCCTTCCCTGGCTCTGTTTCATACCCCTAAACCTTGCCCTAACCCAACGCTAACCCCTAACCCAGTGCGGAAAGACCACCACTCCCATCGTGCCCCGCAGGCCAACATGGCCGACCGGAAGCCCGGTGCCAGAAGACTACCGCTCCCGGCATGCCGCGCAGACGCGGCCGGCAGCA
>NW_008794161.1:47118-79237 GCF_000699145.1 Aptenodytes forsteri | reverse complement strand
AGCCTCGTTACCCACAGCTGCAGGCCGCGCCCGCGGGACTGGGGCGGGGTGGGCACGGCCGTCAGACCGTACCAGAGTGCCGGGGTCTGCAAGGGCAGCAGAGGTGCACCCAAGTACTTGAGAGCAGCTTGCTGAAAGCTAACTGGAGAGCCCTGGGCTGCCCAAAAAGGAGGGAGTCGTCGTGAGGGGACCAGAGAGCAAATGGAGGGCTCAGGGGCACCAAAAAAAGCAATTTGTGCGCCCTGGGGCAAAAGGAACGAAAAGGGGACAAATGAAGGGCCTTGGGGCACTGTTACTACTGAGGTTTGACGCTCACACTTTTAGATGGGAGACTTAGGAAGTAACTGATATAAACCGGTTATGGTATTTATTGACTAGCGAACACATTATGAGGAATTTGGGAAAGCAAAAAAGAAAATAATAATTAGATAAAATTAATTCATAATTATATGATTATGCAAACTATTCCATGCAGCTATAAAGCTCTTAATTATTGGCCTTAAATCTAACAAATCACATATATTGCCTGTGGGTTGTCCCAGGGGTCTTCCTCTGCTGTCCCGGTGGACTTGGGATTCGCTGATCACCTTTACTATCACCTGTAGGCACCTTGCGTTCCTACCATCACAGAGGTGTCCTCTGTTGTTCTTTAGACCTAGACAGGCTGCAGGAATGGGCTAACAGGAACCTTAAGAAATTCAACAAGGACAAATGCACCCAGGAAGGAAAAAACCCTCGTGACAATACAGACTGGGAACTGACTGAGGGACTGGGGAGCAGCTCTGCAGAAAAGGACCCGAAGGTCATGGCAGACAACCTCCTGAAGTCCCTTCTGACCTGAATTATTCTGTGATCCTATACCCTATACTCCATTTTTTCTGAAGTTGGGCCCACTGCTGCCATTGCACATCCTTTTCTTTACCTGAATGCCTTTCAAATAAACTTCTAAGTTTAGCATTGTTTTCAGTATCCCCTAAAACCCCTCCATCATAAAGTTCCCGTTCTGCTATTGGAACAAATAGTTACACTGTGACTGTTACCGCCTCAGCTCTGCTCTACTTCCTTGCCAGAATGTCTTTGCGCTTCTGTCGAAAGCTTCTGTAGTCTGTTTCATTGCTCTAACATCATGTCACTGTTTTCATAGAACCATAGAATCATTAAGGTTGGAAAAGACCTCTAAGATCATTGAGTCCAACCATCAACCCAACACCACCATGCCCACTAAACCATGTCCCTAAGCACCTCATCTACTTGTCTTTTAAATACATCCAGGGATAGTGACTCAACCACTTCCCTGGGCAGCCTGTTCCAATGTTTAACCACTCTTTCAGTACAGAAATTTTTCCTCATGTCCAATCTAAACCTCCCCTGGCACAACTTGAGGCCATTTCCTCTCGTCCTATCGCTTGTTCCCTGGGAGAAGAGACCGACACCCACCTCGCTACAACCTCCTTTCAGGTGGTTGTAGGGAGCGATGAGGTCTCCCCTCAGCCTCCTTTTCTCCAGGCTAAACAACCCCAGTTCCCTCAGCCGCTCCTCGTAAGACTTGTTCTCCAGACCCCTCACCAGCCTCGTTGCCCTTCTCTGGACACGCTCCAGCACCTCGACGTCCTTCTTGTAGTGAGGGGCCCAAAACTGAACACAGTATTCGAGGTGCGGCCTCACCAGGGCCGAGTACAGGGGCACGATCACTTCCCTACTCCTGCTGGCCACACCATTTCTGATACAGGCCAGGATGCCATTGGCCTTCTTGGCTGCCTGGGCACACTGCTGGCTCATGTTCAGCCGGCTGTCGACCAATACCCCCAGGTCCTTTTCCGACAGGCAGCTTTCCAGCCACTCTTCCCCAAGCCTGTAGCGCTGCATGGGGTTGTTGTGGCCAAAGTGCAGGACCCGGCACTTGGCCTTGTTGAACCTCATACAGTTGGCCTCGGCCCATCGATCCAGCCTGTCCAGGTCCCTCTGCAGAGCCTTCCTACCCTTGAGCAGATCAACGCTCCCGCCCAACTTGGTGTCATCTGCAAACTTACTGAGGGTGCACTCGATCCCCTCGTCCAGATCATTGATAAAGATGTTGAACAAGACCGGCCCCAACACTGAGCCCTGGGGAACACCGCTCGTGACCGGCCGCCGGCTGGATTTAGCTCCATTCACCGCAACTCTGGGCCCGGCCGTCCAATTATACCTTGCTCAGAATCTTTTTACCTCTCTCATTTACAACCCTCATGCCGGCACATACTGTGCAGTAAATGTGCTTTCTCAACGTCTCATTATCTCCTGTACAAAACTGTACTGTCAGCATCTATTCTTTATTGTTGTTCTTACTGATAACTGTTTTTAGTTCCTTCAATAAAATTAAAACGTACACCTTGTGCCAATCGCCCCATGGTCTTGAACTTTGGAGCAGAAATGCTTGTAAAAAACCCACACATCTTCCATTTCAGAAAAACTATTAAAATGATGTGTAGGAGTTCTACTGACTACCTCCCCCACCCCCTCCATCTTTTCCTGAATCGGAAATGACCTCTGAAGAGGAGCATCTCCTTCGATTTGTTTTGCTTCAGTAATTTACAACAAACCTTTGGACAGTGAAAATCTCGTTTATTTCTGGACACGTGTTTCTATAAAAGGCTTTTCCGGGACAGGCACAAAGGCTATCACAATCAGCCATCCTGAACCATCTGGACAAAACATGAAATTCGTTGGCATAGATGTTTCTCTCTTCATTCTCTTCGCCCTCACTGCTCTTTGGAATGCAGGTGAGTGACTTTCAAAAATTTTGCTGCTTTTAACTACAAACTTTTTTGACTTCTGAACTTCAGAATACACACCTCGGTAAGAAATTACTGATACCATTTGTACAAGCTAAAGCAAAGGCACACGAGCTGGCTTTTACCGGCACGGTGTCATTTTCAACCCCTTCCTCTGTAATTTCCAGAAGGACAGTGGATCTTTTCTGTAAGTAAACAGACAATCTGGAGAATGCAGTAAATATTTTTAAAGACACAGAACAACTTTCTAGCTCCCTATATTGAACAAGCATTTCTACCTCCATCACAGGCAGGTTTTCTGGTATAGAATGAAGGCTGACTTTTATTTCTGACTCGCTACCATTCCTGTTCTTTCCTGCCACACACCCACATATTATCCCAGGATAAAGGAGGACAGCCAGCAGAGAGAGAGAAAGAGAGAGAGATATTTTACTACCTTTTCCTTTTTTTGATCTCTCCACCCTACAAAAAACCAAACAGCCCTCCCTGTCCCCCCACCCCATACACAAAACAACACTCAGTGACATTTTCTCCTCATTTCGACAGAAGCTGACATACCTGGAACTGCAAGCAATTGCTCCTAAGCTCCATGAGGGGCGACCGTAAATTCTTTCTTCCTCTCATAGTCTTGTTCATACATTGTTAACGACCTTGGAGGAGTAGGTGAATCCAGCAGCTTTTGGGATGCAGTAGATTTCTCCTTCCCAATCCACTAGAATCAGATCTGCTGTACTCTCAGATTCAGAAAATTCCTCCTGTCTCAGTCCCACAGATGCGGATACTGCTGATCCTGTTTGTAGGTCCAGCCAGTATGGAGGCTGAGCCTCTATTGCAAAGAGGCAGATACACATACTACACCCACCACATGAACACAGCCAGCCACGCAGGCGAACACAGAGCAGTGCTTTTACTGGCACCCAAATAAACACAGACAGCACTCCCACAGACCCGCACACCACCCAGTTCTGTTCCTCCTCTCCAGCTGATCACACTGGAAGGTCACTAGCAAAAACACAAACACACCCTTTCTCTCCAGATTCACAGACCCACCACATTCACAGGTATCTTGCATGCTAGCGTAGGCTTTAAATTTGCCTATTAGCTAAGCCCAGATCCCAAGTCCCTTACATGGTCAACAGCTCAGACCTTGGGTCTTTCCAGGTGCAGGTCTCCTTCTTCTGACTGGCTAGTTCATCCTGAATTTCACTTACCACTACAACATGTGTGTGTGCACGCACACACGAGAGCAAGGTGATACAGAAAATAGCAACAGGATTTAATAAAATGGCTATGGTGATGAGGTGCAGGGCTCAGAGAAACGTACTGACCAGCAGCTTGTTTATGTGTGACTGGTTCCTTTTATGTTCCCTTCTCTCCATTTTCTCATGCTTGTTCTTCACCATCCACCTTGACCCCTCCCTTTCTTTTTGTTTGTGTCCTCCCGAATAAGCAACCCTCCCCTGATTACTTTTTCATCATTGGTCCCAATTTTGCTACATCCGTGTCCAAATTTAGAATTTCTGATACTTACCCAGGTCATCTCAGCTTTGCATGGTATTACTGATATAGTTACCCAAGCAGTGTTGCCCTTGCAAGATTCCACTCCCCAAAAGGTCCTCAGTGCTCCCAGTTGTCTGTGCAGCTTGTCCATCTCACTTAACTCCCCCTTAACTGTTTGTGAAATCCAGCTGTTCCTCACAGTGTTACTGTAACATCTGTCAACTTCTCACTGTTTTATTTGTGTTGAGCAATTTTTCATCTCATGTCCAGTAATTACTCATGGTCTGTTCAGCTAGACCTCAGCCAGACCTAAGCCAAGGGCCTAGTCATCTGACTGTGTGCCTAGTCATCTTATCAGCTACCTTGTTAAGGTTAGACTCAAATAAAATGCACAGAAGAAAGATATTTCAGTAGCTTTTCATAATCTCATATTGGAGCATGCTTTGTCGCTAACATTAGCTTTCCATTCATCCAAGAGCACTAGCCTTCCGTCCTCATTGATTCCCGTACAGGGTTGACAGTGACGGGACCCCATTCTGGTTTGCTTAAGACCTACTCTCAGAAATAAACACAATTAGTGACACTCACCGAGGGGCTTCTCTGCGAATTTATCTTTTTATTAGATGTAAAAATACCCATGGAGTTGGTGAAATTATGTACTGGCTGGGGGGTAAATAAGTATATTTTTCTATTCAAAATGGAGCAACCTTAACAGGCAGGTAATTACAGCCTTCACCTAAATACACTCCTAAACTAACACAACCAGCCTACTTCATTTATTTACAGTAGTCCTTTAGATGATGTACTTCTGTTTCAGAGAACATCTAGAAGAGTTCAATAACATTCCTGACTATGTTTTTTTCTTCCTTTAACAAGGAGCTCAAGACTCTTGCTCACACCGATGTGGGGAGCTGCTTGGTACCTGTTCTTGCCAGGTGACGTGCCAGTCCTTGGGGATTTGCTGTCCTGATTATAAAGAATTTTGTCTTCAAATTTCTCCATACTCAGGATCTCTGATGGGAGGCAAAGACTTTTTGATTGAAAATACAGCTTTTAATGCCTCTTCTGTGCTAACGTGCAGGTGGGCCATGATTTTATATTCTTCTGCCAAAGGGAGGTGAATCTTTCTAATCTCACTTTCCGACAACAGGTAATTACCACAAAACAAGACTTGTCTATACAGGAGTGAAAACTTACTTTGTAAAGTTGTCAGAATCCTGAAACACAGAAAGGTTCTGCTAACCCTCACCCTCAAGGATACATGTTGTCTGTATTTCTACACAAGATCATTTCATTTAGGTCGAGTTATTGTGCGATACAATCGTTACTCTGCTAGTTCTTCCCTTAACATATCAAACCAGTGACTTTTCTAAAAGAGCTTCCTTTCAGGGCTCTTTGTTGTCAATATTTTTTTAGCATTTCCATTTTGTGAAAAAGTATTCATTTCTTAATCTGAATGAGAAAGCAACAAGAAAGAAACGTAGGTAGGACACCTTATCTTTTTCCTGTAAGACAAAGCTGTGATCCTAAGCGCGTCAGCCTGTATCACACTTAGGTACATGTGTCACACGTGCAATACATACGGTACACTGAATTTTACTGACCCCGATGTCCTGACATTCTTTCCACAAAAGGCTCTGAGTGAGATTTTGGAGTCCTTCCCATCTGGGTAGCAGCACCTGAAAAGGTTTTTAGTTCTTCATCGGAAAAACCTTTGACCAAGGCATTCATTCTGTAGAACCCAACTGTGTACTTGAAATTACCTGCACAGTTGCATTATCATAGCCAATACAAACGCCAGTGCAGACAAGCAAAGGTACTGCTTCCTGGCAGGCCCCAGCTCCCTGTGGTACTCGGAGTAGCTATGCAGTCACCATGCATCAATCCTGAAGAGTCATGGGTGTGATTACACTTTAGCGCACCGGGCAAGAGCCCTAACTAGAAGCAGATAGTTAAATAATGAGCAATGAGTTCTGAGTTAATCTTTGCAACAGAAATTCGAGAACAGCATGAAATTACTTTTGTTGTATTCACAGGACTTACCAGCAAAAAAACCCCCACAAAACCAGAAATTTGCAATGCCTGCATGTCATGGTCAACGCTAGCCACCCTGTAATCCTATTAATCCTATAACATCACCTTTGTCTTCCTGCTGTCCCTTTGTTATTTGTTGCTAATTTAACATGCCCCTCTCCCCCAGTAATTAAACAGTGAATCTAAGGCTTGCAGGTTGCTGTGTATTTGTGCAGTGCACAGCAGAATCCACACTGGTGTAATAAGCACAAAGTACACATGAATTTTTCCAGTTTATATTCACTGCTACAAGCAAAACAGCCACGGGACTTGGAATGATCTACACATGACACAAGGTTGCTTAATGAAACACAACTGAGACATTCAGAATTTTCCTTCTCTCAATGGTGACACTGAAAAGTGTTTTCAACATCAACAGGTTCAAGAAGAAAATCAATACCAGTGGCTATGTTGCTACGGATGGAAAAGCCCACTGCATCTCCCCATTGCTGTATGAGACTGGTTTCATCCCTTTTGAAGTTTCTACGGATGCTGGGCTGACATTTCCATACTCTGGAACTTGGTTATCAGGTTACTTACCTAAATCTACAGTATCCCTCTTCTTTCTATATTCTTGCTCCAGGGATGCAAGATTATATAAGCCTTTCCCTTTTGATCATTTCTTCTTCCTTAACAGGCTGTTTGACCTCAGAAAAGTCATTCTTGCTGCCCTCGTGTTAATTCATATTTTGAGAGATGAACTTTCCAGCAATTGAGTTCTGCTGCTATACAGCAGCAGCATTAACTCATAAAAAGTCCTGCTTAAAAATTAGGTTGACCAAAACAGTTCCCTTCTCGTAGCTACTCCTATCGGAAAATAACTGCATCAGGGTGTTGTAATCTAAGGACTACAGACATTAGTAAGGGTTGCGTTGTCTCAGCTTCAGCTTACTCTTTTCGTATCACGCATCCTGTTAGAAAACATACACAGGGGAAATACTGCTAAATCTTCAGTAATATAGTGGCACCTGTTCAGGGCTATGCAAAGCAGAAATGTCATTAATCTTTTTTTTCTGTTCTGTAATGCAGTACATCACAGCAAAGTTTCGGATGGAGAAAAATGCACGTTGGTAAATGAGACAAAATGGCAATACTATGGCACCCCCAACACTGATGGAAACTTAACCCTTACCTGGGCACACCAGGCACTTGCAGTAACCAGCATCAACATAGAAGTCTGGGGATACCAGGAAACAGGTAAAGTGACGCTTTTCCTACCTGCGCACAAGCAGTCATCACGTGTAACAGGCGCAGAGCTCTGCACAGCATGCGATCACTTTCACTGAGCCCTCAAGAAGAGATCTGCAAGTATAAATAAATCATTACAATAATGTCAGCTTTTCCTCTTCATTTACGTATGGGTGGAGACATCTAATGTCAGTCTTGTGGTAACGGTCCTTTTCCAGCGTCCGAAATGATTTTCTTCCTCTATGTGACAGGTGATAGTTACTCGGAAAACTGGTTGGCCGAATGGAAATATCTTTATACTTTGGCAAAAGAAATCCCAAGTATAAATAAATCATTACAATAATGTCAGCTTTTCCTCTTCATTTACGTATGGGTGGAGACATCTAATGTCAGTCTTGTGGTAACGGTCCTTTTCCAGCGTCCGAAATGATTTTCTTCCTCTATGTGACAGGTGATAGTTACTCGGAAAACTGGTTGGCCGAATGGAAATATCTTTATACTTTGGCAAAAGAAATCCCCAATACTGGAAATTTTTCTTTCATTCCTGTACCTGCTAAAGGAAATTACAGTACGTGGGACTTTGGAATTTTGAGAATTACACCCAGCAACTATTGTGACGGGCAGAGGCAAGTACATCACAACATTCATTTATCATAGGTACCTTATTATTGCTTCCTGTATTAAAGCTGCTGTCTCCTTTGATGTTTAAAACTGGGACTCAGGCTACATTTCACATGAAAAAATGGGGAGAGAATTGGAAGGGCAAAAGTGAGAAAAACTCATGGGTCAAGATAAAGACAGTTTACTAAGTAAAGAGGGGCATGGGCACGGAGGAAGTAATGCAAAGGCAATGGTTCACCACCTCCCACAAGCAGACCGATGCCCAGTCAGTCACCCAGTAAGGGCTGCTTTGGAAAAATTCCCCCGCGGTTTTATCGCTGAGCACAATGGTCTATGGCATGGAATATACCTTTGGTCAATTTGGGTCGGGTGTCACAGCTGGGTTCCCTCCTAGCTTCTTGCCAACCCCTATCCTACTCCCTGGGGGCCAGTGTGAGAAACAGAGAAGGCCTTGACGCTGTGCAAGCACTGTTTGGGAATAGCTAAAACGTTGGTGTGTTATCAGCACTGTTTTGGTCACAGATCTAAAACATGGCACCATGGGCTGCTATGGAGAAAATTACCCCACCCCAGGCAAACCCAGTACCCTTGGCAAGCTAGGACCTGCTGATTTCTTTTGTCACAACTGTGGAGGAGGCCTTAATTGTGGACCTTTTGTCACTGCAGCCACAAGCCTTCCTCTGCATTTAATTTTTTTTCTATTTTGTATGCAGGTCTTTGCATTCCTACAGATTTTATGCCCACTTCCTTTTATTTCATTGTATATTTCCCCATGATTTTTGGTGATTTACCTCTGTAAGTACTCCATACATATTCTGAGCTTGGGTAGATGTTCCTTCATTATTCTCCCACACATCTGCAGTTTTTGATGTAGATGGCGTAACCCCTGTGAATGTATAAATGCCACCTCTTCAGTGTTAGAACATATTACTAATACATCAGAACCTTTTTTAGCATTTAGGAGTGGCTACCCATAGAAGGGTAACCTTTTATCTTTCTAGAGGGGTTTTTTATTACACTTCGTGTATGGTATTTTTTCACGGGTGGAAAGCAGAGTAGCCTTGGAACACTTCAGGGATTCTGAATGCTTTCTCCCTATCTATTGCCATCAGGCCTGATACTACTGGGGCACAGGGTTAGGTTTTTGTTAGAGAATCCAGACATTCTTCATTCTGGCCTAAATGTGTTGGGGTTTAAGCGGCATGGACTCTGGCAAGCATCAGCCAAAGACCTTAATTGCTCTTTGATCGCATCTTCCATGGCAAGCAGAAGTGTACACGCGCTACCTGCAGCTTGCAGATCGGTTATAGCCTTGCGTTCAGGTGCATCTATGCTCTAGCAGCTTGGCCCATTCTTCCTCCTCCTTCATTAGTTGCAAAATGCCTTCATGGCCTTTATCTTGTTTTCTCCTTCCAGCTGCAGCACGTTCCTTTTCCTCCTTTCAGCTGCAGCATATTGCTTCCTCCGTTGTTTACGTGCCTTCTCATGCCAGGTGGTACAATGTTTGCTCATTAAAATCAAACTCAGAAGATGTCTGTTAGTGAGATTCCCATCCCCACATAAATGGAACTACGATGTGAAAAGGCATGAATAGAAAACCTGTCTCTAAAAAGATCCATGTAAGCCAGAATCACAAGTGCTAAAATGTATTCTGATTATTGCATACTCGCTGCATGCTGTCATGTCACCATCTAAATTAGGAAAATTTTGTTTTACTGTAACTTTTTGCAGGAAAAAGAAAGCAGTGGCCTTTGTAATGAAATAACAACTCGCAAGTTGAAAGATTCTTTGTAGTTATAGTTGGTGATTAAGATACAGTGTTACTGTCAAAACAGTGCTTGTTCAGCTATCAGATCTATTTTTTGACTCTTTTTTCCCAGCAACATTCCATCAATCTGGAGCTCAGAGCATGCATTGGCTTGGCACCTTGGGAAAGACTTCAGAAATGACCCAAATGCATGGGCAACTGCGAAGTGTATAGAATGGGACAGAAAGGAGGAGAAGCTTCCAAGCTTCATGGAAGAAATTATAGATTGCCCTTGCACCTTGGCACAGGCAAGAGCTGACACTGGCAGGTTCCATGTAAGTTATTAATCGATCCTCTGGCTTATTAAGGTTCCAAGTAGAAGCTTAGGGAATGCCATACTCCCCTCACACCCCTGTTCCCTCTCTAAAAGTCATTACAAGGAAATGAAATTATATTTAAATTTGCACAAGCAGCGTGTCAAATGGCAGAGGCAGATACAGCTTATCCAGGTAGTATGAATAAAAAAAGTGCCTGTAGGATAGCAGATGGAAATCACCTTCAACAGGGAATTAAGACGGTAGTTCCAGTGGTAGACAGAAAACACTCAGGGAGGGCAGTGAGCTCTGTGGCGCTGGGAGCAGGGACGACTTCTTTGAGATCCTACAAGATGGCAGTCTGTGTTTGTAGGCAATATCCCATGCCGGAAGAAGCAGGCCACATTTCTGCCTAGTATATCATAATTTGCTGCAAACCCTTCCGCCTTGTACTTCAGAGCTCAAGTCCACAGCTGTAATCCAGTATTTTCTGTCTCCTGCTTCCTTCCCAGCTTCACTGTTAACAAGGAACTGACAAAAGCTAAGAAATCAATTGCCATTTAGCCTACGCTTTCACTTACAGCGCTGATCTGAGGACTAGATAGGGTAACTTCCTCTCCTATTTATGATACCAAATGATAGCAGTGTGTTTATGCATATTAAAAAAAAAAAAAAAGTTATGCAGTTTTGTTACTATCCTTTCCTGGTTATGAAGCTCCAAACATGATATGAGGAAATGAGGACATGAGGAAAAATTTCTTTACTGAAAGAGTGGTTAAACGTTGGAACAGGCTGCCCAGGGAAGTGGTTGAGTCACCATCCCTGGAGGTATTTAAAAGACGTGTAGATGAGGTGCTTAGGGACATGGTTTAGTGGGCATGGTGGTGTTGGGTCGACGGTTGGACTCGATGATCTTAGAGGTCTTTTCCAACCTTAATGATTCTATGATTCTATATGTATTTTAAATGATAGTTAAAAGCACATGAAGAAAAAAAATCAGATCTACTGCACTGCCTCTGTCTAAGAACATAGGACAAAAGTTAAGTTTAGCCTGGCATGATCTGTATTTGTTATGCACTTACAGTTGAATTCCGCATCTAGCTGCATCCGTTCTTCAAGGTCTGTTGTGATAGACTGCAAAATGCTCAGGTTAGACTAACATGTTGCTCCAATCACTTCAGTATTAAATTCACTGTTTTTCCTATCATCCCTTGCTACTCAACACACAGCCGCAGCCAGTTCATTTAGACTTTACACATATGTCGGAGACAAAGGGTGGGGAGAGGACATGAAAATAGAAAGGACAATGGGGAAAGAACCCCATTAGGCATGAGCATTGATCTTTTTCAGACAGATTATGGCTGTGACATTGAAAAGGGGAGTGTGTGTACTTACCACCCTGGCGCTGTGCATTGTGTGAGAGCCGTTCAAGCCAGGTAAAAAAAATTTTTAAAACTGCATTTTTTTTTTATGACTTGTTCTACCTCAGAGATGGCAGTGTCACAGAAGTCACAGAGGTCTCTGGACTGTCAACTCTCAGGTTCATAGCAACCATTGTTTCCCTCTTATTCATGTATTGGCCTTCATTGCTGAGATGAAGTTAAGGCCTTAGATTTAATAAACAATTAATTGCACTGTGCTAAACCTTAGGATACCTAAACAAGCGATAATGTCTAAAAGAGATTTGATTAGGCCTAATTAAGCCTTTCCTGTATTGGTCTACTTAAGTTCAACAAGTTATTTTTTGCACTCTTTCTGTCAGAACAATTTTAAAGAGTGCTGTGTTCGCGTAGCTATAAGGCCTACAGAACTTCCTTACTGCCCTGGTTAAAAACCCCTCCCGCCCTATCCCTAATCTGGTCTAATTTATAAGAACAGAGGGGAGGCTGGGGGGGGGAAGTCTAACTGGGAGGTATCATCTCTGGACATCATATAAAGCTTGGCAACCAAAACATTTAGCTATATCCATAAAAAGGCAATAGGTAACCTCTAAATATGAATGGACTTCACGGAGCTGAACGATGACTTTCTTCTCACTGCTTTTCTCAACCAGTCCCCGGTACGCGGCAGGACAGCAGTGTTGCTATGACTCCACAGGGACCCAAATCCTCACGCGTGACTCCACAGGAGGCAGCACACCTGATCGAGGCCATGACTGGGGTTCACCACCTTTCATGAAGCCTCCCCGGATACCTGGCTTTTCCCATTGGCTTTACGACGTCATCAGCTTCTATTACTGCTGCCTGTGGTCTGATAATTGTCACTTCTATATGAAAAAGCGGCCCTCCAGCGACTGCAGGACGTATCGCCCACCTCGAGCTGGTAAGGGCTTTGGAATTCCATTATGGAGTATAACTTTTTGATACAGTGTTGGCTTTTAGAATATTTGCATATGTATGTATATATGTCAGTTGACAATGGTGAGGGTAGAATGTCCTGTGGAAAATTTCCATGGAAGGTTTCTATTGGTCTATCAGTGGCAAAATCTGTATGTGGTTTTTAATTGTCCTGCAAGGTTTTCTGCTGTTGAGTATCTCATTAACCTCTGGAACCTAAATAACCGAAGTTTAGTAGTCAATGTCCATGACTTCCTATCATCAGTGGGCACTTTCTCAGAAAGAAGAGGTTTAGGGATGGTTAATGACAGCTTGGCAGTAGCTAGAAAAGCTGTTGTGCTGAAAAATGCTACTTTTATAAAATATGGAAGTTTTACCATTTACAAGTATGTCTATTGTTCTTGCCCCTTGCTTTTAAGTAGTCCTCAAGTCTTGCCATATCTCTATTGCTGCCACGTGTCTTGCCTTCTCCTATGCTGCCGGGGTACCGAGGTGTCCAGCAGGATTGTGGCCTCCTGTAAAGAAGGAAAGTGCAAAGATGCAGCAGTTTGCTTCAGGCAAAAAGGAGAAAACTGCAGAGGGCACTGAAGGAGGTAGCTAGGATGGGATGTGACACAACATGAGACTCTCCCAGGACTAGCAATAGCAGAGAGTGAAAGTCTTTCCTGATTTCCCCCATGAAATTTTCCTGTCTGGAAGCAACAAAGGAATAGGGAGCTGGGAGCCGAGTGTGATAATGAGGTTGGAAGGGCAAGGTCCTCGCCAGCCCATGGTCCAGTCCTGAGCAAGGCGAGCAGGGCGGACACGGTGATGACAGCAGCAGTCAGCCGAGAGTCCAGATCTCCAGATGAGTTTGTGGTAACAAGGCAGGTCCGAAGGAAAGCTGAGAAGTCAGTCTGCCGGACAGGGTCAAAGATCTGGTCCAGTAATGGTAACCAGGGTGAGACACAGTCCAGCAATTGTTGGGCAAGTCCACAGTGACAAGGCATGTCCAAGGACAAGCCAGAAGGTCAGTTGCAGGTCTGTGCAGATCAGAGGTCCGAAGGAAAGCTGAGAAGTCAGTCTGCCGGACAGGGTCAAAGATCTGGTCCAGTAATGGTAACCAGGGTGAGACACAGTCCAGCAATTGTTGGGCAAGTCCACAGTGACAAGGCATGTCCAAGGACAAGCCAGAAGGTCAGTTGCAGGTCTGTGTGCAGATCAGCAGGGTTCATGGCCAGGCGCAGGCATGGCTGTGTTGGAGATGGAGCCAGGTGCACCTATGACATAGCTCAGGCAGGGACTGAAGGCCTGGGCCTGAGCTTAGATAGAGCCCATGGGCAGAGGGTATAGGTAGAGGGCCCGGTGGGACTGGTCAGTGCAATTAAGGCCTATGAGTGTGCCCAGGGCCCTGACAGTTCCACTACAGGAAAGAAAGGCTACAACATGCCTCTCTTAAGCAAAGACATATTGATGAGGGATGTGAAGCACATGGTCTTGCAAAAAGATTCCCAAATGTGCTTATGCCATTACATCCATCTCTCAAACATGACAAAAGTCCATCATGCAGCTCTCACTAAACACTGCAGATGCTCGTCTTTCTCCTAGAAAGTATATGCCAAACCGCCTGTGCTACCGCAGAGCCAGGAGAGTGTTCGTTAACCTTGTGCAAGCCTAAGCGTCTGAGAAAACTAACCCTCAAACGCCACAGAACCTTCTGCAAAGATCTCAATGCTAAAAGCTTCTCAAAGTATGCCAAGGATGGATGGGGTGCAAAATCAGCTCAAACAAAAAAAGTCATCTACCTTGGTACTTACAGAACTCTCCTGGAACACGGGATGCTGGGCTTAAACACCTCATCTGCCCGATGTGAAGAAATTACTTGAACCTATCACTCAGGGGCAGGCCTTCTTTACTGTGATTTTCTGTTGTGAGTGTTTGTTTGCTACGTGCATTTTGGTCTGAAAATCCCAAGTGAATGCACTAACTGCTGAGGAGAAAAAAAAAAAAGGCCTTTCCCTTGGTCTAATGAACCTGATTTATGGAGGGGACTCTTGCTCTAGGGAAAGATTGAGAGAGACAATGATCCCAAAATACTAATACTTAACAATCAAGCAGTTAAGGACCTACCTGTTACATGGATGTCCTTAGTTGTTGAGAGTCATACCTCAGATAAGATGACACAACTTCAATGTTTTTTTTGCTGGAGGGGAGAGGGGCCTTCTGACCTCTTACTGATATAAAAGGCAAAACCAAGGATATCTGCTGAACTCCAGAGAGGCTTTGGGGCTGGGGATCACATCTATCTCTGTTCAGGCCAGATGAGCCTTCAAAGCCCCATCCCATTTCTCTGACTGTCACTTCCAGCTACATTTGGAAGCTCCATGGTGAGCTGCTTCTGGAATAGCCCTTGTGTTCATGTTCATATCTCCCCATACATTGCATGCAAATCAGGCTTCTAGCCTGACAGCGAGTATTCTGGTAGGGGGTCTACCAGGTAAGCATTGCTGCCCATAACAGCCTTTTAAAGTGCAGCCCTAAATGTTGGCCAATGAAGATGAGAGTAACTGGAATGACATTTCTCACTGTTCCCACAGTGCTGTTCAAGGTTGTAATGGCTGTTCTTCATGTCACATTTACCATGGATCAGCCTCGCATTTTTTCCTTTGTTTAAATGCCATTCTTTGGATCGCCACAATGAGATTTTTTTTCTCGTCAACCTAAGGAGATGAGTAATGAGTTGTGGTTTTTGCTTGTTTTTATTTCTCTTTTTGCTTTTAAAAACAGCATCTGCTTTTGGGGATCCTCACTTCGTCACATTTGATGGTCTGAACTTCACCTTCAAAGGCCAAGGAGAATACACGTTGGTAGAATCTGATCTCACATCCCTAAGAGTGCAAGGGAGGACACAGCAAGTACACTTTCCCAATGGTAAGTTGTTAAGAGAGGAAGCAGTGATGACAAGGAATAGCTTCTGATGTTGCTTGGTTTGCACTTTACAGCAGTCCTCCTATCTTCTCTAGTCTTCTCCTTTTTTGGCCATTTGTGAAAGGTCAACGTTTTGAAGCTAATCAGAAGGCAGACAAATGTTCAGGAAAAAAATAACTTCCTAATCAAAGATTATTTTCTAGTTTTATTGGGTATAAGTAATGGAAGTGTAAGGTTTTCTGTTGTGTTTAAGAGTTCAAGAAAACAATTCTCATTTCTCTCCATGCCCATTCCCATCTGTAAGGAAACATAAGGTCAGTTCTAGGAACCAGTCAACAGCCGTAGCTCCCAGCTGATGCATTGTGATAGTATTGTAGCTGAAAATTAATAGAAAGCAGGTAAGCGTATGCCCCGCTTTATTTTCTTTCTGTGTTATGTGTATATGCATGCATGTGTTGACAGAGCAAAAATGTCCCAGAAGGAGCTGAGAAAACATAGATGGGGAAAAAATTCTTTCTGAGCACCTCAAGCTAGCAGAAAAGTACAGAATGTCTGGTGAGAAGCTGGTTAAGGGGGTCATTTTTTTATTCAAAGGGCCTGATTGTCCTGGTCTCTTGGCTTGTTTGTAAAATGAAACCTAGGGCAGAATAAGCTTTCTGGAGGTACCTGTGGCCTTCATCATTTGAATGGGAAGACTGCAAACCAGCCTGTAAGAAGGAGATTGCCATATACCTGCATTTTAAAATGAAGGAAAAATAGAGTATGAAACAGCAGAATGGGATCATGCTTCTCATGACAACCTGAAAAGCCTTATGTCAGATACTTCTGTTTATGCTTTTCCTGTATCTAGTGCTTGCCTCAGGAAAGAATATTTCAGCTGGCCTCAGGGATGTACTTCAAGGATTTGGTACTTCTGGTAGAATTATAAGGATGGATTAAAAATTGTCTGTGTGTTTTGGCACCCACGTAGACATGAATGCTTGTACTGAATATCACATTGGATAGGATGGAGATTATCAAGGAAATATTTTGCCCTTGATAGATTTTACTGTGTTTGTGGTTGAAGTAGCATGAGTCACTGAGCAGTTCACTCTGAAGATCAGTTTCTTAAATTTTTGTTCACTCTGTTTCCTTTTTCTGTCATACCCTCCCTGAAACTATCTTCGATTTTCCCAGGCCTTACTCACAGGACTGAATGTGCAAGAAGGAGATCAACCGGTCTTCTTACATAGTTCAGCCGCTGCCATTGGGATGAAGAATTTAGAATTTCCAGACTTTTTTAACATTAAACATTCTGCTTTCAATATACTATACTGGTAGGAGACTTATACTGTGGGGTTTTATGTGACTTATATGCTTAGCAATTCCCTCAAATATAAATAATGATATTTAATTATTTTTAGGAGATGTCTGAGGGTTTTTTGCCTGTATCATTATGACCTTCCATATTTACTTTATATCATGTTGGGTGTTTTGTGGTGGTGTTCTTTTATTTGGAAGGAACTGGGGCTCAGGTGACAGGCTTGTCTGCAGTGGCCATGCGGGAGAACAACTCTGATGTGATCGAAGTACGCTATTCGGAGGATTTGAATCTGGAGGTCCTGTTGAACCAGAAGGTTGTCAACTTCTCTGAGCAAAGTTGGATGGACCTGAAAGGTTAGTTACAAATATCAGCCTTGTAAGCTATTGTATTCCAATGGAGCCCATGTATAGTTAAAAATATCTCTAGATGCATGCGTTTCGACTCTCTTTTCAGTGTTCATTTGTGAAACAGGCTGCAGGACACTCCAAAAATTATGTAAGGAGTGAAACAAAGGACAGGCAATGTCCCAGCTCATTAGAATTTATTTCATTATTATATGACTTCTTCAGTTCAGTTGCTGCCAGTCTGAGGCAGAATCAGTGGTAGTGCACAGTTGGCATGGGCCTTGGTGAAAGAACTAAAACTGAGAACACGGGGGAGAATGCCCTTTCCATCCAATTTGCCTACCTGGCCCTGTCTTTATACTAGCCCAGTGCATGGATTCCTCTGGCCTTTGAGACTGATGACAGCTACAATATGGGCAGGAATATAGCCACCAGAATTATGGGCTACACATCTCCTTCCAAATAGCCACAGATCAAGCGTGCTACAGAGAAGCACACCGTGGCTATCTGTGTTCCCGTGGAGAAGTGTAGCAGGGAGTCATGGTTAGGGTGAGCACCTCAGAACCTGCAACCTTCCTACTACTACTCAGCATCACTGGCAGTTAGCCTAGCTGTAACTGGAAGCACCTATGCTGTGTCCAGGAAGAGCCAGAGTCATCTGATTTGCCAGTGGGCTGGACTGTGGCACGTTCTCCTCTCCCAGAATGTCCAAATAACATAAATGACAACCTTTACCAACACCTGGTGCTTGCCTGAACTTTCTGGGATGTGAGAGGAGTATGAAGGGATGGCATGCAGTCCTGGCAATGACAGTGAAGTGTTTTAACAGGTGGCTTCAATGCCCATGTCTTCTATGTCCTCTTTCAGTGGCTTGTAGAGCAATGGTTTTCCTTCTCATCCCGTGGAGGGTGAATGGAATTAAAAACTCCTTACTCTACATTCTGCTTTGAGCTTACTGCATTTAATGCAATGAAACCTACAAGCAAAATGAAATATAGTAAAATATAACCAAAATATATACTAAAATATAACTGAATTTCACATTCACCTATCAGGAGCTCGCTTGATTGGTCAGATGTTATTCCTCTATTCTTCTGCTGAAAAGACTATGAAAAGTTGACTTTTTTCCTCCAGGGGTGTGATCATTTGATTAGTCTTCACAATAATTTGACAAATACTCTAAACTTTACTAGAATTTAAACAGTAAGCCTCCTATCCAGCAGAGGAAGTTTTCTGTGGCTAGCAATTAGTATTCCTCAAATGGCTGGAAAATATAATGAAAAGCAGAGGGAAGGCTACATTGACAAGGAGCTGCAGAAGCAGAGAGATGCAGGAAGGAAAAAAAAATGGAAGGGACAGTGGTGGGGCTTGGAGAAGAAGCCATATTAGGGAGGTCTTGACAAGACAATCAAGAAGCAGAGGAAACCTGTGACCACTGAGAGCGGTGCTTCCAGCTCACAGCCGCTCTCTGATGTAATCATCTCATATCTTAAAGCTTCTGCCCTGAGACACCGTCAGAAGGCAGTGCAGCTTATATCAACCATGGGCCTTTTTTTGCTACTACTCTGTAGAGCCATCTTACCACAGTTGTAGGTATGAAGGTGTGGCCTCCCTTTAAATGCTTCTCAGAATGTATCCCAGAGTGGAAGGGAGGAAAAGCTTTATAAAAAAAATGGTTAAAACTGATGACACAACAATCTGTTCACTATGGTTGATTAGCTATTTTGTCCTCTTCCTCTCCTTGTTATAGGTCTCTTTCTCCATTCTACAGCTGATCAGAACATCACAGTGATGTTCTCTTCTGGGTCTGGAGTAGAAATAAGGGGAAGCGGAGGATTTCTGACCCTGACAGTTCTGCTCCCAGAGAATTTTATGAATCACACACAGGGTCTCTTTGGGGTAATGAATGGCAATATAGAGGATGAGTATACCTTCAGGAATAAAACCACCATGTCAGTTCATGCAAGTCCCCAGCAGCTGTTTGAGTTTGGAGCTAACTGTAAGTCATTTCTCTGGTCTATTATTGCATTTTCTTCACAAATTCAAAACAGCTTGTGATTTACAGACTAGCAAATGAAGTCTGTGCTAAGCAACCTATACTGGGGAAAGAGAAGGGATTAAGAGAAGTATGCCCTCCTCTACCCAAGTGGGTAACATACCTAGTGGAATGATTGAAGACAGAACCACGATGGAGTGTCCTGCACTTTGTTCCATCAAGAGTCAGAGCTCATATTTCACAGCTTATACTTTCAGAATTCCATCTACTATGGTCAGCTAAACACAGCATCACCAGACTAAAGTGTTACAGAAGTATAGCAATAGCCAGGGTCAGCTATCTTTTTCCAGAATATTAGCAATGTTTTCATCAAGTACCATGCTGACAATTTAAAAATCATTTATTAAATCACAATTTAATAATTGTCCCTTTAAAAAAGAGGGGGGGGTGTATGTGTGTAAAAGAATGGCTGCTTTCAGTTAATGAAAGTGATTAAGCTGCTATATCTAGCCTGCAGCATTAGACTGGTCAGCATTCCTCCTGACATCAGGTTAGGAGATGGGCCAGAAACATGATGCAAAATACCCTCTGGCTACCAGTTGATCTCTGTATCAAGCACAGTGTAGCCGTACTCCAAGATTCAGATGATACAGAAAAGTCTCACTGCTCCTACTTCAGGAAGTTTCTGATTCAGCAGAGTGAAAGCAAAAAGCAGGGCCATGGCAGACATGATAAATTTAGGGACATGCAGGGTTAGGATTTGTGTTGCTTGTAATGTTTGGTTTAGCTAGCTCTGTCTGAAGTAATTCTTTATCACCATTTTGCCAGCAGGCATCTAAAACCATCTTTATGTAAAATCATAGCTACACAGTTATTTGGATCTAGTTTTAAGTAATTGATCAAACACTAGGTTAATCAAACACTAACTTTAGTGCTAAGTTAAGATGCTGCATATGAAAAGCATATGAGTGGAAGGAAGCTGTAGCGCTTTGTAGATCTCTTCCAGCTCTAGCTACATTTGCATAAATAAGCACTTGGATTAGTAGCAGAAGGTGGTATAGGTCTGTAGGCAATGTTACATATGAATCTCTCTCTCTTTTTGTCTCCCAAGGGGCTGTTGAAAATGGAACTTCTCTCTTTACTTATGACACAGAGTTTTTACTGAACAATTTCTTTTATGGGGAAAAGCACAATGCTTCCTTTCTGCCCGTGTTCTTTCCTTATGAAGACCCAGCTGATCCCCTGATCAAAGAGATGGTCTTGCTCTGTGACTCTGACCCGTTCTGCAGATTCGATGTCCTGACAACAAGCAGCCTTCATGTGGGAATTTCCACAAGACAATCTCATCAGAGTCACAAGCTGCTGGTAGAAAATCTAAAGCCAGGTGATACAACATTTCACAAAGCATCCATCACTACAGTTCTTTCTGCAGGGCATCTAAATAGGTAACACTGTTTGAGGAGGCTTTGCTCAACTGTAGGTTCACACACCTGTAAACACTCTCATCGGGAGGAATTATCCTTGTACCAGGAAAACTTGGCACTGGTAGGATACTTAGACAAACACAAAATAAATTTCTTTCCATTTCTTCCACTACTACCCCACTGTGTAGACCCTTATCTTCATTTTCTATGCCTTCACCTGTCTTCCTCGGACTTAAAAATAAAAAATTTAAACAAAGTCAGAAAGTATTGTCTTTCAGTTAGCCTAAAAATCTTCGTCTTTCCATGATTTGCCACTAAAATGCCATTTGAAGCATTGTGATGGAGATTTGCTAGTCCAAATCCAAAATACTTTAACCAGATATGTCTCTTTTACTAGTGATCTCTTGTGGCTGGCTGGATCATCCAACCAACGGAAGAAAGAATGGAACTGCCTACCTGCTGGGCTCAACCATCCATTTCATCTGCAATCAGGGCTATGAACTCATTGGGTCGAAGGAAAGAATTTGCCAAGTGACGGGGGCCTGGTCTGGAGACACGCCCAGTTGCATCCCGGGAACAGGTCTGTTTCCTTTTAAATGTTACAAATTGACATTAAAAAATCATTATCACAAACAAGACAATCTCAGTATATGATGATGGCACTTGACAAAAGCAACTTCTCTTACTTGGGAAGACATTGCACATGAGATCCCTGGGTTTCTAGAAAGACTAATATTCAAATCTAAATAACAGGTGGTTTATGGTGGGTTTTTATTTATTTATTTATTTATTTATTTAATGTATCTACTGTTTCTAAGGGTTTAGGGCTACATGCTTCCCTTTCTTTAGGTTTGGCTGAAAGGCACTGGTAGGCATGCTTCTTGAGTGGACAACCTAAAATAAATTTCAAACTCAGTCTTAGAAAAACAGGAAAGCATAGTACTTAGTTAAAAATGATTCCGTAACACAAAAATACAAAGGCTACAAAAAGAATCCTTATTTACAGCACTGTTTTCATGTAATTTTCTTACGTAAATGTAATGTTCTTTTAGCAGCTTTATAAATATATAATCTATGCATACATGCATACACATAGAGAACTGGAGATTACTGAAATCCTTTAGTATCCACATAATTTGAGCTATTTTTCAAGTATAAATGATGGCAGGACCCCCAACCATTTGTTGTCATGCTTCGTTCTGTCATCACTAATACAGTTTTAACTTTCTTTGCAACTGACTGGGGCAAACGTATATCCAGTCTGAGCCATCTGAGGGGTGGGTTATGAAGTTACATATTATAAAATGAGTGCCTTAAGAGTAACTTTGCAGAAAAGGACCTGGGGGCCCTGTGGACACCTAGTTGAACATGAGCCAGCAGTGTGCCCTTGCAGCAAAGAAGGTTCATGGTGTCCCAGGTTGCATTAGGCAAAGTATTGCCAGCAGGTTGAGGGAGGTGATCCTTCCCCTCTGCTCAGCACTGGTGAGGCTACACCTGCAGCACTGTGACCAGTGCTGTGTTCCTCAGCACAAGAGAGATGTGGACATGCTGGAGAGAGTCCAACGAAGGGACAGGAGGGTGATTAGGGGTCTGGTGCATCTCTCCTATGAGGAAAGGCGGAGAGAGCTGGAAGCTGTTCAGCCTGGAGAAGAGAAGGCTGGGGCGGCGAGGGGATCTTATCAATGTGTACAATCTGAACATCAGGAAACACGAAATCACTGTGAAGTGTGACTGAGCACTGGGACAGGTTGCCCAGGGTGGTGTTGCAGTCTCCCTCCCTGGAGATATTCAAAAGCCATCAGGACATGGTCCTGGGCAACTGACTCTGGGTGGCCCTGCTTGAGCAGGGGAGTTGGACAAGATGATCTCCAGAGGTCCTTCCCACCTCAACCATTCTGCGACTCTGTGATTCGAGAGCAGACGCAGCCCACGCTTGTTGAAGGCTTCCACTCTTTTGTTCTAAAGGCTTATGTTATCTCAAAACATAATGTATTATTCTACAGCGGTAAAATTATTGTGAATGATGTAATAGTATTTAGTATAAATAACATAAATTTATTACCCCTCTTGTGTCACTACTATTAGATTATCAATTAGCCTGGGATTGTTGGATTTATTAGCAGTTAGGCTGTCTCTACGATTTACAGGAAACTGCCCAATATTTTCTAGCAGTTTTAACTTTGTTTTATTCATATGCCACATACACTCCAAATGTCCTCAAGATGGCGATGCTTCAAAGCACCAGGGTGATGTAAGGCCACATGGCATGTTGAAGCAGTTTTAATGCTGAGTTAATTGTTCCCGAAAGTACTCATCAAATAATTCATATCAACAGATTCTCCATTCTGAGCACCTTCTAAAGAAATGTGGAAAGTGCACTACACATCCGCAATGAATTCTTGGCCAGCTGACACGTTTCATCAGCCTCTGCAGGCCTGCACTAATTGCTTGTTCATTTCCAACACAGTTCTGCACTTTTAGTGATATTTGTGAGATGAACTGCAATGAGTTTGGGCAGCAGCCTGTGGACTTTAGCATAAGAAATAATTATTGAACATTTGCACATACAAAACAGGGAATGTTGCTTAATTTTAAATGGATGAGTGAACTTCTACGGAATGTTTTCTTGAACCAGCCATTGTTAGTAATCAATATGCAACTGATTGTGTTCACAGGGGCCAATCTCAGTAATGATACTATTTTGGAAGGAGTGAAACTAGAGGTATTTCAAAACATTTCTGTTTAATATGATAGGCCAGAGCATATGGAGTACTTTAGTTAAACTGTTGAAAATATGAGAGATTCAGATGTTTAGCAGATAATTTAGTATGCTTCACAGTTCACAGTAATAATAGATCGTCTGTCAAAAGTCTGAGAAGAATGAAATCTTTACAAAGTAAGGCCAGATCTTAAAAGTCAGTGGCAAAACATTTTGCCAAGCTGAAAGCTAAGAACATTTTTCCATTGCTGCCATCAACCGCATACATACTGGATAGGAGCCAGCCCGCCTCAATAAGCAAACTGGTTGCTGACATTTACACTAGAGAAAGGGGGGCAAAAAGCCAGCCCTGAGAGATTGGAGGGAAAGAATTGGAAGATACGCAGAGATTAACTGCATTCAGAATGATGGAGACTTGCTGCGGCTTTATGGATAAGCAAACAAAAACTCCAATGTTTTCCAGCACATGGTTTCCTGAAAGATGACAAAGAACAACAAGGTGTGAAAGAATTTTATTGATCCAATTGTAACAAAGACCTTCCTTATTATTTGATATTTGGGGTTATAGTTCATTTGTAATGTGAGCCAAAAATGATGATTTTTATCAGCCTCAGGAAGTTGGAGTATGGCAATGCTGCCCATAGCAGCAGGATACTGACAATACTGACAACTGATCGAGACAATATAAAATACAAATTGCATACAAGTTCTTAAATCTTTTTTTTTTTTTACCGCTGTGCCCTAATAATGGCATTCAAATCTAGGCTTGTTCCTCCTTTTGCATCATAAGATATGCTGCTGGATGTAAGTCTCTGTCTGAGAAGGTTATTTTATTGACAGGTCCAAGTCTCTCCAGAGAAGACAGGCAAACCAGTCCAAAGTTCCTCTCGCTTATGTCTAAACATCTAGTGTTTTTATAGCATGGACAGCTAGTACTTGCTTTCCACTAAATACATTTTTGCCTCTGGTCTAAGACACAGCTGAAATCCAGTGCCAGTTTTCCTTGCGTTGATTCTGAATTCAACAGAAATACAGAAAAAGTCTTCATGTTGTCAAAATCTGTTGTTACCGAGACCAGTTTTCTTCACTGTTTTCCTCTTTACACAGCAACATGCTGCTGTTTCACCAACATCCTTTTTATCAAGCCCTGTGACAGAGGGCCTTCGTGATGCCAGGAAAATGCTGACAAAATGAACGGACAGCACTTCCACATTTCTGGGCGCCTGAATGGGTGACCACTGACCTAGTCACTGTGATTAGTGGTCACATTTTTACTTCCAGCATGAACTATTAAAACGCACTTTTTCAAATTATTTCTTTCATGCTGGTCAAGAACACAGGGCCCAGCCCTCTATTATTCTCAGCTTCCAGGGGTACTTCACAGTGCTGTGCCCATTACACTTGCTGCAGTTTTGTGGCACATCAAATTCAAGCTCTGTATTGCAAATCACCAAGGTTTTTTAGTTGTTATATGCTTCTGTTTTTCAAAAGCTAGAACAGTTAAAATAAAGGCATGAGGACTATGAAAACTGCATAGGAAGAGAGACAGAAACAAGAAAATTGAACGCCAGTTATTTTGCAAAATCCATTTCTGTGTTTGAAATTTCAAATACAAATTATGCTCTTGAGCCTGCATGTTGTTGCTTTTGAGTTTTGCTTCCTTGAATTAAAGTTTCCATGGAAATCCTCTGCTAATAATTATTTTGCTATGCTTCTAATTACAATCCCACTGCAAGTCTTGCCAGTACCACAGCAACCTCCCTTCACAGAATATCACATAGAGGAAGAAAAAGAAACCATTCAGCAAATGCAAAAAGGAGAATCTAGTAAAATCAGAAGTAAAATGCAGCTAAAAATTATGAAATCTTAGCAATATATATACATCCAGTCTGTTTGTGACAGACAATAATTTGGTGTTGTTAAGGGCAATCTGGTTTTGTCTGTCTTTTTTTTCTCTTTTTTTTTTTTTTCCCCCCTCCTCTTCTCACTTTTAGGTTTCATTTTCCAGGCTCAGGCTCTGTGTAAATACAGTTCTCTTTGGAAAGTTGTCAGAAGTCTCATTAGTCTTGTTTAATAAAACAGAGAAAGTTGCAGACTGCCTACGTAGCATGGTCTCGAAATGGCTTCAACTTTAGTCAATGTTTTTAGGATATAATTTTCTCTTTTTTTTTTTTTTTCCCCCCTACTCTTCTCACTTTTAGGTTTCATTTTCCAGGCTCAGGCTCTGTGTAAATACAGTTCTCTTTGGAAAGTTGTCAGAAGTCTCATTAGTCTTCTGCGCTTTTTTTCAGATGAGGATGCCAAAAAACATTAGGTCTTCTTATTATGGAATTGTCTGTCTATCGTTTCCAGGAGACTGGCTGCAAAACATATTAAAAAAAAAGAAATATAACCTGAGATTATAAATTAAATACAAAGATTTCACAATAGAGGCAAATCACCACTGGACCAAACTACCGAGGGCAATGGTGGGTTCTCATCCCTTGGCAGAGACAGGGTACCTGCCGGTAAGGCGTGTGTAAGCCAAACAGGTTTTGAGCCTTGTACAGAAGTTACTGGATGAAGGACCAATGCCTGTGAAACAGTTTCTGTATCCCACTTCTTTCTTTAAACTTCAATATAAACCAAATTAGAAACCAAATTATCTATTCCAGGATCACGGCAGCGTCTGTTACATCACTCTGCCATCACTGTATGCCAGGCTGTGCTTTGGGCAGTTCTTCCTGCAGGCGTGGAAGGAAGGGCTGGCAAAAACACAGCCCAGATGTGTTAAAGCTCAGACGCACCACTGCTCACCTATCTCTAAATAGGCAACGTGCTCCCTGGTACATGCATATAGTGCTATCACTAGGTGCAGAAAAAGGGCAGAGCATTGAATCTACTTCGACCTTAGGACACCACAGTGTCTCAGAGCCAAGGAACTACACCTCAGTTTGACTTTCTGACACTGAACCTCGGACAAAGATTGCTCACACTGGGACTTGCAGTTTTTCAACGGTGGTACTCCAGCAGGTATTTTCCTTAAAGGATACAAAATTCAGGAAGCATTGTTTCTCCCAGACAGTTCACTCCAGATGCTGCATCTCCTAAATTTTTACCAGTCTTCTTATGCGTCATGAAAAATTTACCTGCGTGATATCTTTAGCTTCCGTTGCTCACTGCAGCCATACAGCATCCTGCTGGCCCTGTCCCACATCAGTAGGAAAGTGACAGAACTGGTAACCTGCAACTCTTGTAGAAAAAGAAAACAAGAGGAGATTCGTTATTCAAAATTTGTGCCATATCTGGTTTCTTTCTATCTTTCACATGTCCTTATTATGCAGTCGCAGAATTAAATTGACACTTTTAGCGTGTTCATACTGTCTGACGCTGTTCACCATACCCACATCAGAACAGTCACTTTTGCTCTCTTTTACATAGAGCATTAAGCAGCAGAGGCAGTTTCAAAATTTTAATGCCAAAATAGGGGCAATTTTTAAAGCAATCAAACGGTATGGAAAAAGGATTGAAAAATTGTCAGTTGTTGGGATTGGCAGTTCTACAAAAATATTGTACATTCATGATGTTGACTACATACTAACCACTAGCCATCCTTTCTTTGTGTTAGAACAGCTTTTGCAGCCACCTGCCCTAACTGTCAAATGTAGGAATTACGTGAGTTCCTAGTCTTTACCAGTTTGTTCCATAAATACAAAGAACAGTAAAATTAACACTGTATGTACGATTTAAGATATTGTCACATGTGACTACATTCAAACAGATATGAAGAAATGTATCAATGTCTTCCTGTTTTCTTGTGGTTGGTCTCTGTTTTTCAGATATCAAACAAGTAATTCTTCTTGGCTGTGTATTTGGAATAGTCGGTCTTGCAGTCCTGGCACGTCTGACTTTCTTATGTAGAAAGGAGAGGTAAGACTCAATTGAACTGAAAACACAAATGAACCTGCTAAAGAAATAGCAAGTGTTATGACCTTTTTAATCATTTTTCTCAATGACAAAGAAAGCAAACATGGTATTTTCCTGCTACTATCTTTTATGAAAAACGTCAAGTCTGAATAGTCCTTGTGTCCTGCTGGAAGACTACGAAGCAAAGCTGGAATTGTATTATCAGGACACGCAAACATGTGATTGACTGATTGATTGAGAAGGAACAGGACTTTTTGGTCAAAATAATTTATTTGTTAAGTGATAAGGCTACCTGATTAAAAGTGTTCTGTTTCAGAACAGGTGTGCTCATGATACCAATAGCTAAATTTGATGTATCATCTAAGGAATGCATTGCATGATACTGTAACTTTCCAGATATCTTGGAACATATTCCCACTTTTAGGTATGCATGAATTTGCCTAGAGAATGCTTATATGTCTCTTGTGCCAAAGAGGTGAATAGAATTTTAAAGATATATCAGTTTGCTGTCCATTCTTGGAACCTTTCTACCACACAGAAATAAACTCGCTATAAAAACTATTACATTTTTTAAAGAAATCTCTACAAAATGTTATGTGACTAGTAAATTACTTCTTTGAGGTTTTAGCCCTTTGTTTTAAAAGGTTGTTATGATTTCATATATTCTGTATATAATTCATTCTCTTAGCCAGTGCTAACAACACACTTAAAAAAATATTTTTGGCTCCGTGCCTTTCTAACAGGTTCATCATTGCAGAGACTCTTGAAACAGAACCCAGTATGATAGCTGTGTCCATCACTGAAAATACAGCCCACTGATTCTGAGCTCATTCATCAATTAACCGTGTCTATCAGAGGGCTGGAGAGACTGCTAAATCTTGCCCCTTCCCTTTAAATCACATAAGCATTGTTTTCTACACTTCACAGAGAACACTCACACCCAAAACACTTTTTCTTCCTCCCCTGTACAAAAAAAAAAAAGGATGCTCAACACAGGGCAGATAACTGCAGCAATTAATGTTTTTGCATACGTAAAAATGCATGGGCAAAGGACACCTCCTGTATTTTCCAAATTTTACACACACCAGATTCCCACATATAAAACCAACTGGTTTAAAACATTACTATTACAGCTGCATAGACTTCTCACATTTGGGAGCAGCTACTAGAACTGCTACTCTAAACTCATCAAAAACTAATACAAAAAAATAGAATGAAGCCATCAACCCTTCTGAACTCTTGTATATTTTGCAAATCTGTAGGTAATTTTCATATGCTACCAAAAGCTTATAGTTTATGAAAAAAATTTTGAGAGAGTTTAATAAAGTCCGTAGCACTCAGCGGGCTGTATATTTGGATAGCAATGGAGGATGCAGCCCTTTGTATAGCAGTAACAAATTTTGAATGGATAAATTTTAACTAGGGAAGGCTTATTAGACAATTATTGAATCGTGAAAGTCTGTCATCTACTGTATACTCTTCTGGATCTCAGAGTAAATATAACTCTATGACAAGTCATATGTTTTATATAGGAAGGGAAAGAAGTAGTCCTACATACTGTAGGTCTTTGAAAACTTCTGCCTCTGCACCCAACGCTGACAATCATCCAGAAAAGGAGCTGCTCTTGGTGTTCACAGCTAGGACCATACTTACATAGTAAGATAGAGTCAAGTATCTTAAAAAGCAGCAAGGCCAATAGAAATATGCAAAAATCCTAATCATTGAATGCTATGTGCTTTTAGATTTCTTTCTCCTTTAACAAACAAACAGAAAAACAAGTAGGGGCTGTATTTTCAAGCTTTCCCCAGCCACCTTTCTATCCTAAAAGCGGAAGATAAGTTTCTCAGACAATCACATGATTCTATGTGAGGGGCAGGCACCAAGGGGGGGGGGGTGTGGAATCACAGTATTTAGAATAAAAAGTGCAGGAAATCAAAATACCAAGGTGCTCAGTAAATTGGTTTATGCTTTTCCCTCTCAGTTAGTTGTGAGGGTTGCTAGGTAGTTGCAAATGTATCTATTAATATTTTGGTGATATGTTTCTCTTAGCAAAAAAAAAAAGCCAATGTAAGGTCCAGAATTTACCGCTGAATCCCGAGTTCCCTGCTCACTCAGACTTTTTTTCCTCTGTCTTTTTTGTACTCAAAACACAACCTTCTTTCCAGACCCTTCATTATCAGTGTTTTCAAACCAGTGACAGTTTCTCCTTTTGCTCCTATAATTTAGACCATTGTACTAGAAAACAGAAATTGAGCGTTGCACAGGGATAACAGCAAACCTTCAGTATTCTCTAACTTCATCAAATGTTGCTCAAATAGAAGGAGTGCTACAAATCCTTCAGTCACTACTTTTGGTAATTTAAATATTTTGAATCTTCAGTAGTGTATGACAGGGGAGGGATGTTGTTCCTTTGGGGAGGTATGTACTGGGATTACACAGAACTGGTACTTTAAAAATCAGTGCAACATTACTATTCCACCTAACCCAATATTCTCACCTTGATCTAAGCAATGACATTATGGTAACTACTTTAACAGTCACCTCTAGCCTTTTTTTTTGTTTAACTTTTTCTTTGTCTTTTCTTCCAAAGACGCAAAAGCAACCAGTAACTTGTTTCAGAGGTTCCAGTTGTATCTGAACAAGAAACAATGAAATTCCAGAGGAGTTTTTAATGAAATACAGAAGCAGCATAGCAGAGGATTAAATCGTCCACAGCAACAAAGATAGACTTTCCAAACACAAACAATGGTTTTATATAGTATGCTATCATTTGATTTCTGCTTTCAATATAATGAGTATTGAATTGTACGGGAAATGCTGACCAACTTCCTGGGATTATATCATGGCAGGCTCAGCCTACTGTGTATCACGAGCAAAGGATAATGCTTCTGAAAGCATCAGTCTCAAAGTTGTGGGCATTAGTTTCTTCTAACAGTCACATCTCTGCCAGCAGAACCAGAGTTCTGACAAAATCAAGAGTTCATCATATCTCTGCACTTTTCTTCTTTTACTTGAAAGCTGGTAAAATGAAAAGAATCCTAGCCTACTATGCTAGCCATTATCAGAGAAACATTTGCCTTCTCTGGGGCCATGTAAGGCTGATTTAGGTAGATGTGAAAGTGGATGCATAGTCAGATGGACTACTGGCAAGTTGAGTTGAATTTGCAGATTGTTGGGGTTTTTTTAGTAGGGAGAGAGAGATATCAAAGATATGTAGACGTTGCATTCTTACCTTTTGGCAAGTCTCTCATTTTTGTTTCAGTTCTGACCTAATTTTAAAAGGATACAATTGGGGGGGAGGAGGGGAATTACTCAGAAAATAACCTTTCCTTCCAGGTTAACTTATAATGATTTTTTTTTAAATCCATCTTTATTCAACTGTCCAGTTAGAGTCCATCTTCAAAACAAAAAATGTGTTACCTGCACTGGAAATGTTTTGCAAAACTTGCAATATTTTCCTTGAATAATTGCAACATGCATACTGTTTCTTTAATATCTAGCTGTATTACAGTGTGTTTCATTATCTTCATTAAAAAGTGATTTCTGAACTACTACCTTGTACAGAATCCTTTTACCAAAAAAAATCACTGTTTGCTTTTGCCTACATCCCAAAGGGTTTGTGAAGTCAGCTCTGTATTGTGCAACTCTTTTCAATAGTGAAAGAATTACTAACTTTTGCAGGTCGTTGGGTCTGGTTTTCTAAGGTCTTTAATTCATAAACTACTGGAAAATCATAGTGTTTTCATAAAACAAGGACAAACTATGTACCAAATATACAGGAAAACTAAATGAGTGAAACAGTACAGATTTTACATTATAATAGGAACGAGACAAATTGAAAGAAATGCCTCAGACCATGTATTATGAAGTATAAAATTATTCATTACTTATTAGCTGCCGTTGCTGTTGCCATTGTTGTTGATTGTAAACGGAGACCACAAACCACAAGCAGAAAATTACAAAACGAGAATGAGTGATCTTGAATACAGCAAGTTGAAATACAAACAATTCTGTACAACAGAAAGAAAAAATCTTGTAAAAAATGAACTTTGAAAGAAGACTGGGCAATGATCATTGGCAACAAACTGGCTGTCCATTGCCAGTGTGCTACAGTTTAATAAAAAAAAAGTGCAACTGATGTATACAGACATATCAACTGTGTGTGCAGCTGATTAGTGGAGAAAGTGGGCAGCAGAATGAACAAAGGTGATTTTGCCTAGGAGTGCTGGAAGACTGAACTGGCCTTTTGGAGACATATAAGATTGATTTTGTGAACTTCGTTATCAATACAGTCTTCAAAATTTGTAAGCCTTCTCTCTTCCAGTGTCCTTAAGGAACAGAATGCCAGGTAAAACGGAATCGAAATTGGGTGAATGGGTAACACAGTGGGGTCCCAGTCCTTGGAGAGGAGAATTTTGTGGGTCATTAAATCACAAAGTAGTAATGTCTCATATGCTGTTAGACAGCACGTACCACAAGGAAGTGCTGCGTGCACACACAATGACTTGTAAAGGAATGCTAGCAGCACTTGATGTCAGTAGCTGTATTGGATTTGCATGGCAAGGTTTTGGTAGCCAAGTGGCTACAGGGGTGGCTTCTGTGAGAAGCTGCTAGAAGCTTCCCCCATGTCCGATAGAGCCAATGCCAGCCAGCTCCAAGACGGACCCGCCGCTGGCCAAGGCCGAGCCCATCAGCAACAGTGGTAGCGCCTCTGTGATAATGTATTTAAGACGGGAAAAAAAACCCCGCGCAATTGCAGCCGGAGAGAGGAGTGAGAATATGTGGGAGAAACAACTCTGCAGACACCAAGGTCAGTGAAGAAGGAGGGGGAGGAGGTGCTCCAGGCGCCGGAGCAGAGATTCCCCTGCAACCCGTGGTGAAGGCCATGGTGAGGCAGGCTGTCCCCCTGCAGCCCATGGAGCTCCACGGTGGAGCAGGGGAAGGGTGTGAGGAGTCCTCCCCCTGAGGGG
>NW_008794161.1:45169-46674 GCF_000699145.1 Aptenodytes forsteri | reverse complement strand
AAGTAAAGTTGAGCCCGGGAAGAAGGGAGGGGTGGGAGGGAAGGCATTTTTAAGATTTGGGTTTATTTCTCATTATCCTACTCTGATTTGATCAGTAATAAATTAAACTAATTTCCCCAAGTCGAGTCTGTTTTGCCCGTGATGGTAACTGGTGAGTGATCTCCCTCTCCTTATCTTGACCCATGAGCCTTTCGTTATATTTTCTCTCCCCTGTCCCGCTGAGGAGGGGAGTGACAGAGCGGCTTTGGTGGGCACCTGGCGTCCAGCCAGGGTCAACCCACCACAGTAGCTCAGACTGGGAAGGGAATATGTGGAATGAATTAGAACTCCGGTCCTCCTAAAAAATGTGTACGTTAACCTGAGAACGCAGTCGATTTCTATGAATCACAATTATTTGGCTTAGCCCATCATAAACAAAGCAGTGGTAAAAACAAGCACCCACCACCACCGCAAGCTGTTCCTTCTGGTCGGTCTTGGTAACTCTCCCATCACAGCGATCTCTAACTCCCTAGTTTATACATATACACACACATACATACACACACACATATATTCAGTGGCAACAAAATCACGTCTGCTCGCAGTCTCTTGTGCAATCAAAGTTCAGGATCAGGAACTTTAGCAGAATTTGTGAGCCAAATAACTGAACATACTTATATGTGTTAGGAGGAACTAAATATTTCCGCATTTACCATTTAAAAAAAACCCCAAAACACATGACACCAAGCTAACAGAACACTGCTATTGTTTTTCAATATTTAATCAGCTTAAAAATTCTACATTCACTAGGAATTCAGTTCAAAGAAATAAGAATGTAGCACATTATTACGCTGTGATACTAAAATAGACATGTAAAGCCACACTAATATGTAATCCTTTTTCTGCTTTTTATATATATCATAAAGGCCGAAAGAAATTTAAGCACGTTTTTCACCTCAAAATCAACCTTACAGCTTTGTATGATAGGTTTCTGCATGCTAAAAGTGCGACGTACCATAGTGCGTATTGACACAATAGTTAAAGCCTACAAACTGTATTTTGTTGCTTCCTCTTTCAGAGCAGCAAAATTGCTCTCTCCCTTTTAGATGTTTGAAGGTGCCACCCCATCACACAGCGGTGGTGTAAGGTGCTACAAGAACGTTTGCCCTCCTCCTCCTCCTGACAAAGCAAGTGCAACTTTCTGTATGTTTTTTGCTGTTGGTAGCTTGGGTTTTTTTTCTGTCGGTTTTTTTTTTAAGCAAAGAAGCCCCATCACTGCTAAAACGTCTCGCAGGTCAGCTACTAAGCCTTTGTAGAAGTTTAGACAATAGCTTTATCATGGACCACCTTTTTTTTGTCCTTCGCTGTCTGCCTGTAGACGGGGGGGGGGGGGCGGGCCGCTATCGTTCTGCACGTGCATTCCCCGTCCCAAGAAAGCAAGGCTGCTCTGCTGCTTTCGGCCCCGCGCTCCGTCAGCCGCGGCGCGTTTCTCTGCTCGTCTCGTTGCACGTTCGTATCGCTGGGGG
>NW_008794161.1:34372-43938 GCF_000699145.1 Aptenodytes forsteri | reverse complement strand
GGCGCCCCCCGCCCTCGCCGCCGTCCTGGCCTTCTCGGGGCTGGCGCTGAGCTGCTGCCGCGAGCCCGTTCTCTCCGGTGAGTGACGCGTCGCGGGGAGCCGGGAGGGGGGCGCGTTGGGGGCCGCTCCCCGATCTCCTCCTCGCAGGGCTGAGCGGCGAGGGAGCCGGGCAGTCTCTCCTCGAACTCCGCAGAGTTGCGGCTGGCGCGCAGCCTCCCGCGGAAGGGCTCTGCCGCCCGGCAGCACCTCTTCGAGGTCGCGACGACGTCCCTTCCTGCTCGCCAGGTCGGTCGCAGCTACGAAGCTGCTCGTGCGAACATGCAGGGGGTATTTTCGTGCGCAGTTTGCAGCGTGTGGGTATTTGAGGATCTCCCTGTGCTCGCTGAGCTGGGAGCTCGGAAAACTGTACGAAAGCGTGAGGTGAGAGGACGAAGAGCGGCACGTTTCTCTATCAAAGTGGTTTGGTAGCTAGATCTGCAGAACGGAGGCATCTGCAGGGAGAGGGGAGTGTGGGGTGTGGGTACACTTACTCACTGGGAAATGAAATAACCAGTGGCAGCAGGGCAGAATCGGGGCTGCGGAGCCAGAGCTTGGAGGGTGGCCATCTCGCCTGTCTGCAGCGTGCTGCCCCAGCTCCCTGTCGAGCATGGGCTCCTCAGGCCATTCAGGTTCTCGTTCAGCCAAGGAGTCTGGGAAGCTTGAAGCTTCGCTACCTGTTAGTGGGATTTTTCACTTAAATTTTCTCTGCACCCTTTTGTTCTCATCTCAGTTGTTACTGATGATTTCAAGTACCATGGTTCTCCTCTGATAAACGTTGACCCTGCTTCGCAAGATCTGAAGTGGCTGTTCCAGATGATCACAGTGTCACAGCCATCAGATGCATGGCCCTCCTGGATACATTTTGCATATCCTAACTGTTGTTATTCTTTATAACATAGAATTTGCTCAACTTCCTTTTGCCATGAACAGATACTTGCTCATCAAGTTTTTGTAGATGCACTTAATTAGATTTGGAAAATACTTACATAGACTTTCTTGGGGGAAAAAAAGCCGTTTACCAGAAAGAGAACTCAGGCGGTAAACTTCACAACTTCTCAGAAGTTACCTGAAGTGAGTAAAGCGTGAGAGTATTTTCAGATAAGCATGTAGAGAGCTGCCTAGACAGGGACATATCTAGACCATGTCTAACAGTCTGTTCCCAGTACGTGCCATTAGGGCATGTTTGGTGCACACTGTAGGTACTCCTTGCTTTGCTTAAGTTGAAGAATGTCTTGTAAGGTTTCTGAGCAGCACTGCGGACCGAACACTCCATATGTGACCATGTCCCTCACAGCAGGCTGCATGACAGAAAGTGGAGGATATATCCCAGTGTGAATGTTTGGTTCATAGGCTATTGAGAGGATTCCATCCGTTTCCGCACCTGCACTTCCATCCTCTAGCCAACTTCTAACTGCATGCACTGGCAGCCACTAAAGGGGACAGAGATGCCTGAGCACAAGCAGCTGGGGCGGGGGGAGGGGGGAAGAATATATAATGCCTCTGAGTGAGGGGGTAGCAAAGGAGAATGGATCTAGAAAGCACTGCTACCTATGTGTCTTCTGCTGAAGAACCTGGAACCAGTGCAAATCTACATTTAACAAAGACCTGTAATTTGTATGGCATGTACAGAATCTGCAGAGTCGCTGATCTGCACGAAGCATACCTCAGGATCTTCTTCTTGACCCTTAATCCCACAGGACCAAAACGGGATCAGCTGGGTCAGGTTGCACTTGAAGCTAGCAGAATTCTGAAATGACAAACACTAATATTTCTTTTGCAAGACAGTTTGTCATATGGTATGTTTTTAATGCCTATTCATTTTTTATCAAATGCATGTCTTAATAAGTTTATTGTAAAATGCAGTCAAAATACAGACTGTGTCACACCATCATTTGCTAAGACAGGAGAGAAACTAACTTCTGGAATTGCCTTATGAAAAATGGCTCGAATTGTCAGAAATTAGACTGAGTTAACAATTGTTTTTGCACATAGTACCGTGCTACTTTTCACAGAATGTTTGTGCTTCGCTGTGTGATGTCCAACAGTTTCTATTAATCCAAACACGGACATTTGCAGCATTCAAACTTCAGTCATACCACATTTCTCAAGTGAATCAGAAATAAGAGATGGGTGAATAGATTGCCTAACATTAAAGGACTGTCTGAATTTGGTGAGTTTTGTATTACAAGGCCAAAGAGATGGAAATGCCTTCGGCAAATGTTAGTTTCAGTGAACAAATGTTATTTTATATACTCAGTGCAAGAAGTTCTCACTTCTAGTTCCTGTATTTATAGTGTTCATTTAATTTCCCAATCAGAAATGTGTATGATCGTCAGTCTCTTCTTCCTTTCTCTGTTTTCTTTCCATTTAGCAATACTGGGTCACAATGTCCTCGGTTTTCTTCCCAGCTGAGTCTTTCCTTTGAGCTGCTATTTCAGCCTTCTCTCACAAACCTTGTATCTCATCATCTTTTTCTGCCCATGTCTTGCTGATTCAGAGAAGCAGTTCTACTTGAGATGCCTTAAGCGATCATCATGGAAATACTTGAAAAAGCATTTCTAACCAGACAGATAGAAAACGAAATAGTCAGACTCTTCAGCATATCATGCTTGTACATGCATAGAGCGTAACTCAAAATCCAGAGTTATGTGAATGGATTTAGGCAGGATGGAGCCAAAGAAGTGGGAGGGAGGCAGGGATTACATGCTGCCAGCTGCAAAATTTGCATTCTTTGTCATATCACACCATAATGGTTGTGCAATTGACCAGTCCCTCCATGCACACAGTGGCTATGGCCCATCCTGATAAAATTTCCAAAGGGATTCAGTCTGCCACGCTTGACAATGGAACAACAGTTTTAAAACTTCACAAAGAAAAAAAACAAATGGGTGTATTAAGGAACAGAAATTCTTACGGGACCACATCATGCATTCTTACTTCCAGTGATAAAGAATCACAAGACAAGCAAGTGTGTTTGTGTCTTGTGGCTGAGGACCAGCCAGCAGCTGCAAAGCTGTGGCTAATATAGCATGTTTGTATTGTATGAATAAAAAGAGAAAAGGTACAAAATACATACTTTTAAGTGTTAGAAATAATGGTAACTACCTCTCATGCTCATATGCTAATTTGCCTGCTTCCAACATATTCTGGAAAGGGTCTGGCCAGTCAGATAGCATTTACCTTTTTTTTTTCCTAAAAACAAAAAAGGAAAAGTGGTGAAAAAGTTATTAGATTGAAGGTTAGTAATCCAAGTTTCACAAGAATAGCAAGTTCACATATATAACAACTCACACACTGCCAGGGAGCACAAGTATGGAACTCCACATGTCTGTACATTCCCAGGAATGTACATTCTTACAGGACAGACAGATGCTTAAGTCAAGGTTTGATCAAATGTCATTCACTGTGACTACTCTCTGGTTTGGACCAACGCTAAATAAGACTCTAGTTCTGACCAGCAAAAATGATTGCATTTGAGGACTATAAAAATTATATGTATATGTCTGTGTGTGTGTTTGTGTGTCTGCGCGGATACGTAGAATGAGAGAGGTGATTTTTAAACTACACGCAGAGTGCCCCTATGCTGCAAGGGAGAAATGATCAGCTAACCAAGCGCCCTCATAGCGTCACATCAGAATTCAACTGGCTGATTTACCAAACGGGGAGTTATTTTCTAGAAATTTTGAGAATTGCGATTTTAAACAAAGATCATTCTTTCCTGAGGTTTTTTCTGTAGTTCGTATCAACTGTTGTGTTGTGGGGTTTTTTACTGTTACAGTATAGGCACCCAAGCCTGATAGTTTTGATAAGGGCTTTTGTTTCCAACCTCAATGATTCTATGATTCTATGATTCTATTAATTGGAATAGTAAAGTTTCGAAATGTAAAAATGCTACACTAGTTTTTCACTTGGGTAGGTCTCAAACAGCCTTGTACTTCCCAAAAGCATTTATTTTGCATCATAACATAATATGGAATGAGATTATTTTTTCCTGACCAATCATATGACAGTATGCAAATGAACTTTTGGTTCCATCGATAAAACTGCATCTTCAAAGAAAACCATTGCACTGCTAAAAATATTTTTAATAATGACCACAGAAGCCATATTTGTCTCTTTGATCTCCTGAAGCTTCTTCTGGTTTTAATCAGTGTTCCCACATGAAGAACTGTGGCAACCTATGATAATAGAATCCCTATTCGCATCCATAGGGAAACAAAAATGTTCTCATCTGAAGAAGGTAATTTGGTGTTCTGCCCCTTCCATCCGTGGGCCCCTGCCTCTGTTGCTGCTGGGGTATCTTGGCATCAGTTAAGTGGTTTCTGTCCTTTCCTCTGTGCATTACTCTCTCATTGAAGTGTTTCTGCTGTCTAATTATACCCTTTCAATCAAATTAGAGACTGCAGCATCTGGTTAGTGCCTGTAACTGTTGCCATCTGCACCTAGATACAGTGCTTTCATTTAAGGAGGAGTGCTTAAATTGCAACCTCTAGCAAGAACTAGGAGAACAGTTTAGGTAGAATGGAAATGACTTAAAACTCTTCTTAGAACACTATGCGAGCACATGCATCAAGCAACTGACACCTAGTCATTGTCGGACCCGGCGCCTTTGGTTCCATATTCTTATATTCTGCTTAAGCATTTTTCTCACTCTTCTGAAAGGCTGTAAGAAAAACAAGTGAGAACTGAGCAGGCAGTTGCAGCATGTGAATTCAAGGAACCTTTATTTCTTGCTCCAGCCTTACAGAACATTAAATGTTCTGGCTATCACACCACTGTAATGAAACCCAAGATTTAAATAGCAGCCACTTTCATTTACCTTCCATTAATCTGCAGATTTTTAAAAGAAAATCTTGCTTCTTGTTTGGCAGTAGCTGCCAGGATAATTTCTGGCCTGGGTAGGCTAGTTTCTGGTTGATAATTGTTGTCAACCTTTAATCTCTCTGACCACTAGTCAGCACTCCAAGTAGCTTCCAGAACTCAAAGCAAACAAATAAAGCAAGTAACTTTATTTTTTTCAGTGAAATAGTAACAAGTTTGTCATTTTGAATTTGCAGTCTCAAAAGCTACGTACATGCCCCAAACTTAGAAGAGTACTCTAAGAAGTCATTTAAACCATTCTGAAACCTCCATCTCTTCAGTCTGCAATTTGTATTGTCAGTAAATATGTCTTCGAGGAAATACGGACTTTGAAGAATGCTCAGAAGATTTATAAGATTTCCCACTTGTCAGCCAGAAAAGGAAGAGTGTTTGAGAAGTAGATAGCTGTTTGCTTTGCTTTTCATTTCATTTGTACAGAAAAGACTGCAGATGAAATTCAAATGTATTATTTCTGTCTGTGGTAATGTGGCACAAAGTCAGAGTTTCTCAGGTAACCGGGCCTCTTGCCATTAAGGACTTCAGAGATTAAAACCAGTATTTGGAAGTCCATCTTAGAAAATCATTGGAAGCCAATGCAGACTCTGAAATGTTGGTGTTTTATCATCAGTGCTTCATTCAGTAAAAAAGTCAGTCTGTTATATTCTGCACTACCTTAATTTTTCAAATGATCCTAAAGTGGCGTCCATGTGGAGTGCAGGCAGCCATACAGTCCCAAAGTAACAAAGGCATAAATGATCATTGTAAGGTCCCTACATCGAAGAAGAAACCGAGACAGATGGAAAAAATTTCTACTACAGCTGCTGTTTGATCTTCCAAATGTTGATCTGGCTCTAATAAAACTAATTGTGAACCTGTATCACACACTGAGCATTCACTCATAGTGGACAACCATCCCCAGGCTTATTTTCTGCTTTTTCTTTCTAGCAGTTGCTACTCAATATGTACTTATCTAGTCTCAGTATTAATTTTAAAAAAAGAGTTATTTTTCTGTCAACCATGGCACCTGATGTGTTGAAAACAAAACAGCCCTGACAACACACTGCTGTCCGTGTTTTCTCACGAAGGCTCATAGGCATTATGCTGAACAGGACCTGTTGGAACCTTCCAGCTTTTCATGACTATAACCACTGCAATGGTTCTCTCTCTGATTAATTCTGTTTGCAGACATCCCCACGAAACAGTAGGAGCAACAGGGTCATTAGGCAGTTAATAGAGTGAAATCATCACAGGCATTGATTTAAATCATGGATTTGACACAAGCCTCTACTTCAGACTATGTCTGAAACCCAGCTGACTGAGATCTTAGAAATATGAGGAGGTCGGAGACTTCAAGATTTGAATGGTCACAGCTTTCTCCGTGTACTGTCTAAAACCCCAGTGATTTAATGTAGGTTTATGGCTGACGGGACAGTTTAAACTGACCCTTCGTTGCATGAACAGAAACCACGTGACAAATCTATCAAGCACAGTGGCGCTCTGATGCCTTCTAGGAAGCTGTCAGCTTTAGCCTCCACAAAGTGCCTGTTCTTCCCTTGCTGTCTTTGCCACCCGGAGAGGACTTGGATACAGCGCAAGTTCTGTCATAGTATACCATAGTCTTACAAAACTTTAAGGAATAAGGCTTGCTGAAATTCATAGAACTGGTATTAATTTCCTTGAGTCACTGTTCTGATGTTAGATTCCAAGCGAAGGGCTTCGTAGCCTAAGTAACATGGAAGCATCAACCAACATAAGGCAGTTGGATCCAGTGGGTGCCAGAACAGTAAAGGAGAGGTGGTTGTTGTTGATTGTTTTATTTTTTTCCCCTCCCTTCTACATGACCATAATCTACCAAAGAGAAATCAGGTAATTTGAGTAAGCCCAAGAGTTTTACCAATAGTGTTCAGTCCACTCTTTTCTGACTATTTAGATGACCTCTTCTGAATTAGTTTTGTGCAGACAAATCTGGCTGACCTTTTTTAAGCTCATCTTTTCACAGAATTATTGTACCAGTGGTGCAAGACGAAAAGAAAGACGGAGGTTCTAACCTCCTCATCTCCAGAATCTCTTAGGACTTTTGTCTTTAAAGTGCAGCCTACGGATTTGAAATGGAGAGGACAGTGGTCTGTCTGCAGATGAAACAGTCACTTTGCACCTTCAACACATTGGGAATATTAATTTCATAGTGAGGTTGCTAAGGTAGTGTCTTGGCTGTCATGCAGCAAAATATGGCGAAATCACTATGTGTGATAAATAGAAGAATTCAGCTGTTTACTGCCAAGATATTGAATATGCTGAGAGATCTGTATCCATGTTACTAGGAATTTTATAGGAAACTGTACAAAATATATCTCAGCAGATCTCAAAGCTGATTGTTCAAGGTAAAAGAATGTAGGACTGAGGACCTGATTTTTAAATGCCAATATTTACTTGAAAAGATTGCACTCCAATGCTATGGCAAAATTATTATTAATCATTAACAAAATGAAAATTTCCTAGCAAATTCCCTGTAACACAAAAAGGTATGTATTTCATTTGATAACAGCAGCTGCTAAATTCCATAACTTAAAGTTTTCATTTCAGTTTTTCTGGGATAATCAATGATTTTATGTGGTATCTCACTGCCTCCCCCTTCCACATCTAGATGCTAACAAAGCCAGGGGAGCTTCACTACAACTCAGCTGGCACATTTTTCCCAAATCTCTTGGTAGTGCAAAAGAACACAGGAGGCACTGTTACAGCTACCTATTGTCTTGGGAACAAAAAACTGCAGCTAAGAGGAATGAAGAGAGCCCTGACTCTTCCTTTTGTGCAGTGTCCTTAAAGTACTAGTGCAATGAAGTTTGAAGAAAATCTATTAAAAAAAAAAAGCTGACATGAAAATGAAAGGCAGTCGCTACTGCAAATTAAAGCATGGGCCAGTCTTAGCAGATCCTAAAATGGGCTGATGTTAACTTCAGTTTAGTCTGTGCGCCAGATTACATTCAGGTATTGTAGCATTCCTTGCATTTCTGAGTAGATGTTAGTACATATTGCTTCTCATTTAGAAGTGAGAAGCAAAAAAAGTAATAGCACTAAGCTGAAGTAGACTTCTTTTCTGGATGTGTTTGTCACTGCTCACAACTGCTTCTTTATACTGTACGTTATTTTGTTTACCCAGTTTGATTATGTTTTCCTCTCTTTTCTGCCAAATTCATCAGCTTATATTTTTCAGCTATGACATAGAAAAACCTTTACATTAATTGCAAAGCAAGAGAGGTATTGAAGAAAGTTGCAACACTGGTGACTTTAAAGTGGTTTTTTTTCATATGTTTATGCAAATATCTGTGGTGGCCTGAATACTGGAAACTCAGATTGGCATTTTCAAGTAAATGTATGTAGCTCACCTGCATGGTAAAGGCAGTCAGGTAAATTACAGTAAGGAGGAGTATTGACTTGAAGCTTGTTTTTGTTAAATTAGACAGCTTTCTGTCCATAGATGATAGCCGTATACATTAATGGCTGTGCAGACACCTCTTCTGTGTGCCTTCAGCAACAAAATTCCATTTAATAGAAATCCTAACTTGCCTAGGCATGAAAATGCGCAGTGAAGGCACAAAAACATCAGCTTTCATCTGCTGTGTAATAAAAACTGTGAAATAATCATTATAATTGCACCGTTCTGATATTTGTGGGCCTAGACTAAACTAATTTCAAAGGCATGGTTTTCATAACACGTTTTCCCGTCTCCCACAGTATTTCTAAATACAAAAAAAGGTGGACTGTTAATATCAGGATTAAGCTGGGGGTGGGTTTTTTTGCCTCTTCCAACTGCAGCCACACAGGTCTTTCTAGCCTTGTTTTGTAAAGTACATCTTATGAGGGACACCTGAGCTCAGCATACTCCACTTCAGAGCACTCTCCCTCAGGGCAGTAGAACATCTCTGCAGCTGTTACATGGCTTCTACAGAGAATACTATCAGATAAAACAGAAGGTTGCACAGCCTGCAGTTAGTAGGAAGCATTTGTGACTTTCCCCAGCTATGCTACTCAGTACAAAGAAATGTTTGCAGCAGTTTTAATTCTGTTAGGGACTGTTGTATTTTAATACTATTTTTAAATAAATGCGTGGATGATAAATGTTACCAAGTATTAATAATAAACAGGATGGACTTATTTATGGTACACTAATGATAATGACTATTTCTGGAAGATGATCACAGAATCACAGAATGTTTGAGGCTGGAAGTGACCTCTGGAGGTCATCTTGTTCAAGCCCTCTGCTCAAGCACAGTCACCTAAAGCAGGTTGCCCAGACGGCTTTTGAATGTCTCCGAGGATGGAGATTCCACAACCTCTCTGGGCAAACTGTTCCCATGCTCTGTCACCCTCACAGTGCATAATTTAATCAAAAATGTTTTGCATTTTTAGTAAAGGTAAAATTGTCCATGCATATGAATATTTATTTGATCAGAAGATGTCATTAATGGCCTGGCTGAACAGAGAGCTTTGGCTGGAACTCAGGAAAAAAAGGAGAGTTTATGACCATTGGAAGATGGGGCAGGCAACTCAGGCGGACTACAAGGATGTCCTGAGGTTATGCAGGGAGAAAATTAGAAGGGCCAAAGCCCAACTAGAACTTAATATGGCTAATGCCGCAAAAGAAAATTAAAAAAGTTTCTATTAAT
>NW_008794161.1:0-32709 GCF_000699145.1 Aptenodytes forsteri | reverse complement strand
TGATGATCTTAAAGGTCTTTTCCAACCTAAATGATTCCATGATTCTCATAAGACACAGCAAAGCCAGGCAGCATGAGATTTGTAGTTCAGCTGAGAAGGGGATAGTGTATTTAATGACTAGAGAAATCATTCTCTGCTTTGATTTCTAAGTTGCTGAGTATTAGGAAGCTAGGAAAACAAACATAAATGGGAGAAAATATGAGCGAGGCAGAAGAATACTGACCTGTAAGTTTTAATCTGAAAGTATAAATGCTTTAGTAGCAAATCGCAGTATCATGATTATACTCTACCAAAGGAGGTACCTTTCTAAGGCAATTCAGGCCAGAGAAAAAAATGCCTAAGAATTTTTCTAAATCAGGATGTAAATGTTTGCAAGATCCATGCCTACAAAATCTTTCACTTTATAAAGTGCAGATATTCACAACTTTAGTTAAACTGGCATGAGATTTTGGGCGGTATGCTGATAAGTGGCAGACTGATAACATAATCTAATTTCATTTTTGCAAAATTAACAAGTTACAGATTCATCCTAATGAGTAAAACATGGGGAAAACAGTAAAAAATATAGTATGCTTATTCAGAAAATGCATGTTAATTGTATTAACCACTATTTAGACCTGTCTTATACATTGTTTAGTAAAGTAATGAAATCATAATCTCTTCAATAGATGTTTGACTCTGAGAGAAAACTTAAATCCCAGACAGCATCTTTAGTTGCCTAAACAGTGCAGGAAACACGTTAGTGAAAGGAAACATGGTCTCTTGGGGATGGGGTGGAGGGCGAGGGAAGAACAACCAAACACTAAACCTACATACATTCTTTCTCTTTTTCCATTTCCATTTCTTCCCAGAATGTTATACAGCAAATGGGGCTGACTATCGTGGCACTCAGAACCAGACCTCCCAATATGCAGGGAAACCTTGTCTTTTTTGGAATGAGACCTTTGAGCATCCTTATAATACTTTGAAATATCCCAATGGGGAGGGAGGGCTTGGAGAGCATAACTACTGCAGGTAAGAAATATCTCATTGCTACTAACATTGCCTGTATACCCAGTGTTACTTTAAACAGTTGACACAAAATTAGGAAACTTCCTGTCATACAGTGAAGAATGTCAGAACCGTGGATATCAACAGGTTTTGTTTCATCCTGTAATCAGTACCCTGGATCTACAAGCACCATTACTAGAATAACTTTTTTAACTCAGCTCTCACCCAAAGTCCGTATCATATATCCAATCTATAATTTGGCATGACGGAGAAAGACAAGAGATTACTTAATGAAAAGGTGGAGATAATAAAAAAATTGATCCAGGTCAGAAGTACAGAAGCACTAGTGAATGTCTGTAGGAGTCTCCGGAACGTTATGGTTTTTATCCTCACCCACAAGCCTGGTTCTGTTGTACGCTATGTTTCCGAGTTTTGTGCTAATGAAAGTTATGTAGTCAGTAAAAATTCTCAGTGAGCATAAGCTGTTCAGTGACTTAGAGTTGTTATTTGAATTCAGAAGCTCAACTGCCAGTGGTTACAATACCAGCTCAAACCATGGCAGATCCACTTTCATTTCCTTGCCTTCTAGAGAAGTCCTCCATAACTATGGATAGAACTCGGAACGAAACTTAAATAAGAACTTCAGAACTTAGGAGCCAAATAAGAACCTCAGTTCAGAGATGTTTAGGCTCTGCAGGCTCTTTCAGCCTGCAACATTTAACTTCCTGATGTTGTGCATCAGAAAGTTACACGCACTTCTGCCTTTGCAGGACTGACCAGCTAAGTTTTTATGCCCATCTATACTTGCTATGGAAATAAGTGGGGAATAACCTGATAGATACATTCCTTAAACAGTGATAATCATCAGCTCATCTAGGATGCATATAAAGTCTCTTACTCACTGGATAATGGGGACAGGGATGTTTAAACCAACAGTTTAAGAATTTCGTTACCTGGGGCATAGCAAGACAAGCTCTAATGTCTCCTTCATGAGAAGGTTCAAACCACATCTCAATTCTCCTGGAAGATGCCTTTACTTAGCAGGTTATAGGCTTTCTAGGGTAGAGCCTATACACTTGCCACCTTCATGTTGAAATCATTTCACTGTAAGCAATATAAGTCAGGATAAATGAGGCAAAATTAGTATGCAGGAGTTCAGCACAATTGCTGTGTCACGAACATAGGGTCCTGGTTCTTGATCCAAGAACTTTTTCATCTTAATCAGAAATAGACATTCAAGAAAATATGACGGAGACAAAGCCAGCCAGTTAATGGAGAGTAAGTAAGAAAGTACATAAAAGAGGTCTTGTGACATGCAGCAGACAGATGAGCACATTGATGAAAGGAGTCAATCGCATTTCTAGAGTATTTGATGACTCAGGAGGCTATTTCTCATTGAAGAACATTGGTGAAGGACAAGGGAAGAAAAAGACTTACTCGGGATCTTTTCCAGTGGCTGCAGCAGTGCTTCAAAATAACACTGTTCAATGTGTTGCACCAGTGGACTCTGTTCTCAGCCGTAGAAGGAGAGAGCATTATTGCCAAGTGCTGAATTGACTCTTTTTTGAATCAGTTCAGCATCTTACAGGAGCAAAGAAAAGTACACCACCTACAAGAGCAACTCCATAGAAGTTGGGCATTCTCTTTAGAAAATGGCCTGGAAACCAAATAAACCCATCAAGCTGTCTAGTATCAGATCGGCATGTGAGCACTGGAAGGACTGTCTTCCCATCAAAAACATTTCACACCAACTTCACAGCCTCGCTCAGCCGAACACCACCAAATGCATAACAATTCTCATGACATGTAGAGAGCTGTGTCTCTCAGTGTGCATGCTAATACGGAGCTATAAAAAGGCTAGTGGCCACTGGATTATCTCTGATACAAATAGCAGAATCAAGAACGTAATTTTGATTGTTGCTGTGTGGCAATATGCTAGATAGACCGTATCTACAGGGTCTTACTTTTGGCAGTCAGCTCTGGCTAATACTTAGGTTAGTACAAAACAAAACATGTACAAGCTATGCAAAAATTTGCATAACGAACTGAATGTTTATCCAGGTATTCAAGTAATCCTTACTACAGTCTCACTTTACTTAGCAAATGAGAATTTGGTGTTAGAAGGAGCAAGAAGCCTATAATCTGGTATGTAAGCCTGAGAAATGACTTGATTACCAAACAGAGCTTTTTAACCTCAGTCTGCTGGGTGTTAGGTTATCCTCTTTGAGATGGAGTTTGACTGGAAGGTTAGTCATTTCCTTCCTATGTATCACTCGGCCCAGGAGTATTCTCACAGGTGTATGGAATGATGATTGTAACTAACAGATGCTTTTTAACTTCACGTTCTGTTGAAAACAAGCCTGGAAAGTCACTGTTTTAAGTGTCAGAGCATATCTTTAGCATTCAAATCTTGTCGAGGCCTTGTGAGTGAAGATACTGCTGTTTTAGCTCTTTCTCTGCCATTCATTTGCTTGGTGACAATGGACAAGCTGATCTTCCCTTCTCTGAGGCAACACATATCTCACAAGGCTTTTTTAAGGCATAATACATTGCTTTGAGGCTCAATTTTAGGGACAACATTTGAATAATCTAATTTTACACTTAAAGCATTAATCAGAAGCATGTTATCTCTCCATGGGTGGTCCACTGCAAGACACCCTGTTAAGATGGAACTGCCTCATAATGTTCCACTGAACCTCATTTCAGCCATAACAAAATTATGCAGACTGAAGTTTTTGGAGATTTTGAAAGACACTCAATTGTTTTCTAACAGTATGCACTTTTGAGGTTCAAGGCAAAGATTTCTAAAGACATTAATCACATTTCTCTGCAATTTCCTTGCATTTTAAGGCATTTATATGTGGAGTGCCATTACCATGATTCAATTACAGACATCTGATTTCTGTCATGCAGGTGTAAACCCAAAATTTCCTGTAACTGAAAAAAAGGAAAATTGTGTTATTTCAAGTACAAGCTTTCCTTGATTTTAGTCTTCTACTTTCTTTAGCCACTGGAAGCTCTGCCATTACACCTAAATTCCTAGCACACTAGTCTTAGGCTTTCCTCATCCACTACTTTTACTAGTCTGTTTGAAAGCCTAGCTAGCAGCATTTTAGTCAGTTAAATTGAACTCAACTCACCAATTGTCTTCAGCATTCTGTTATTTGACCAAAAAACATCCCCAGCAGTTCTAAAATTGGATCTCCCACAAAGAGTTGTTAATATGTCCAAATGACAATGCGCAGCTGAACTGACACTTCAGTGTAGGGGCGTCTCATTAATAGAATTCATGCCAAAGTACATGATAAAAAGATTGCAGTTGGCCCTAGTTACAAGAAAAGGTCATACTTCAACCTGGCTGTCCAAAATAACAATTTATTCTCTTAAATTGATCTTTTCAATGTGAATAGTTTTTCAAAGTGTACATAGAAAAAACTTTCAATAACCTAATGACTAATTAGTTATGCATTTGTAAATGATGCTATGCAACAGCAAAGAATAATCATGGACACATAAGGAATTATCTCATCCATCAATATATCAGATCACTGGAACAGATTTACTCAGCTTTACTGAAGGGGAAGAAAAGACCTCAGTCTTTCTCAGAAGACTTTATTGGATAAATGTTTTTGTCATCGTACATACAGAAGGTTGGAGTCTGGACTATTTTGTACCAAGGCAAAAATCAAGTTTAGGAGTCTAAGGAACCCGTACGCAGGATGTGGGGCTGAAAATCTTCCTCTCTCTCAGTACTGTCCAGAAATAGCTCTGCACTTTTTAGACTTAAAGAAAAAAGTTATTTTTTAGACATTACTAGCATTTTATGCTTGCTGTGTACTGTAATAACCAAAGTTATCTGAACTTCCTGACCACTTTAGCATTTTCCTTGGTATGTAAGTCCAATGCGTTAAATATTCAATAGGTATTAGAGCAAAAATAGTGATGACACTGAAGCTTAATAAGATTTATTTTTATGTGGTTTTTGAAAATATTTGATGACTTTTCACTCACTGTCTTTATTTTTCTCTTTCAGGAACCCTGATGGAGATGTCAGCCCATGGTGCTACATTGCAGAGCATGAGGATGGAATATATTGGAAATACTGTGAGATTCCATCCTGCCGAAGTAAGAGCACCATGCAATTTTTTTTAGGCCTGCATCCCTGTTGAACAGAGATTGGCAGTTATACAACAGTGGGTAGTGATTTTCAAACAGAAACTAGGATAAGGCCGATCAGCTTATTTTCATTTGCAGACTAAGCAATATTTTAAACGGGTCTCTAGAGTTAATGACAAGCTTACTGAATCGTTCCTCCATTGCTATCCTTTTCATCTCATCTCATCTCAGAATTACTGGATTATATTATTTACAAATAATACCAGACAGAGAATCACTCAAAACTAATGAAGTACTGCTAGTTTTTTGAATCCACAGAAATACGTCATTCATTTATTAAAATCTTGGAGACAAAAATGAATAGGAAATTATTAGTTAATTTTTTTACAAGGTATGTATGTGTCCATGATTTGCAATTAGCTTGTAAAATGGATGGCATTAGTTTAATGTGTATAACACATCATACACAGAATTGCTTGGAAGAAATAAAGACAGTGTGAGAGGACATAGGGAAAAGGTGGCTATTTGTTAGGTATGTGGGAGCTCTGGGCTAGAATTCTATTCCTTGCAGGTGCATATACCTGCATTGGTGCATTTCACACCTTCATTGATGTGAAACCACAAACTGGACTTTGTTCGATTTTTTTTAACAGATAATTCACAAGCTATTCACCTGAAGCTTCCTTGCAGTATTTAATATTTTTAAAGTATTATATTATTTACCTTGTCCAAAATGTGGAGATTTTGTCATGATTCGTGTCAATATGTTCCAAGATTTTCATTCCTGAATGCTCCAGGATAAACTCCTAAGAATCACATTCTTTAAAATATGCCTAGGTATTAAAAAGAGATTCCAGTTTTGCATGGTAACAAGCAACCATAACTACACACTTTCTGAAGTCTAATCATTAATGCCTTTACTTGCTTACCTAACTTCTGCTATGCAAGTACTCTATTTCGAAGGGATAACTTATGTGAATACTGTTAAGCATCAGAGCAGTTGTCCTTACGTAGGCATACTTTCGATCAGAAGAAGTACATTTCTTACTTGAAGTTCAGAAAACAAAACCAAATGAAAAATGGATCTAAAGTGATTTTTTACTTTGTCCACAGTTTTCTTTTTTTATGAATGTGAGCGAGTGATTCACATCTTCAAGCTAGGCAAACAAATACGTAAGTGTGGCCTTAAGTCGGGTGACTTTTACCTAGGCTTAAATACAGATTAAGGAGTCTAATTTAAATAACACAAAATCATTCAACGCTGCGATACTCATTGTTCAGAGGACATCTTACTCTTATTTTTCTAATATACGAGGTCCTATTTAGGAAACATGACCCTCCTAATTAAGGAATTTATCTTGGTCTAAAATGAAAGAATTTGCATTTTCTTTAAAGACCACAGATGTTAACAAATTCTCTGGATACGGCACCAGTAAAAAAGCTGAAAGGCAAATTCTCTCCACTCCATTTGTTCTACACAAAGGATCCTTTTAAAACCAGCCTCACTCATTTTCTCTGTGGTGGGGAGCAGAGGATTTAAACTTGGACACTTACTTGCACAGATAATCCAGACTTACATTTACAAAATGTCCTTTTGACCAGTAGCAGCTGCTTCAAGCATTGCACTGAAACTGGATACTAGAAAAAGGAATTGCAGCAATTTAGAACAAACTGTACATTGCAAGCCCATCCAAGTCTTAATACAAACCTCATGGTTTATGAAGCTGTGTAAGTAAAAAAAACTTTTATTCTTTACCAGATTTTCTGTTTTCAGTAAGCATGATGCTAAATCATAGGACCATGAAAACTGACTTGTGAAGTGCATAATACAAAACTGAGTTTTGTGATGGAGCAAGAAAGCAATTGTGTAAAGAAATCCTATTCGAAATTTTTAGAGAATTAAAAAAATTGTCTTATATAAACTTCCATAATTATATTTACTACTAGAAAAGACAAGTATCTGGAGCATAATTTACCTATAAACTATATCCACATAATACTACTACAATGCTAACAGCATGAAGCGTCTTGATTGCCTAGAGAGATTTGCATGCAATCATTCACTGTAACAGTAATTAATAATTAATAATTAAGAATCTACAGTTAAGAATTTTTCATTATGATGATGATTTCACATGATAGTATCATGTGTCTCTCATGTTCACTAATATTTATACGTAACACTAAATGTTTCATTCAGAAATGTGTTCTGGCATTCTGCGTGTGTAAACACACTATACAGAATTTAGCAATGTTAGACGAGGATGGATGGGCATAATCACAGAAGACAGTGGTAGTTACCCCAGTAGAAGCTTAGTCTTTCCTTTTCTTCCTCTCCTCTTCTTAATGACTTGTCTGCTAAGCAGAAAGGAATGGACGTAAACAAAATAAAAGGCAAGAAGGCAGCACTGTGTCCTGAGAGAACATGTGCATCTCACATGGAGAATTCAGAACTGAATGCTTTAGATGGTTTGTTTGCAATGTTGCAGCTATTCCTTACTTTTTCGATCTCTTTGTTAATGAGGTTAGGTTGAAATTCAAAGGAAATAACAACTTACACTCCCAAAAGGTAAAAGAAAGAAAGGCTTGCTGCCCCACTTAATTGCATCTCCATGTTTACGGCCCACATGAGTCTCTTACCGTAAACAGATTTCATTACTGGAATCATATTTCCCGTGTGCATGTATGTCATGTAATAAATCTATTTATTACTGAAATATTGATGAAGTGTTAAATGGCAGAGCCAGGTGAGTTACACAGAGCTGTATTGATCACTCTGTAAGATTGACCTGTATACATTTTAACACAAGAACAAAGAGTAGCTTGCACAATTTGAGACAGTATACTCATGCATACTACTACTGCAAAAAGCTAGGAAGCTCCTGAAAGACAGCTAGATGAGCATAGCTGGAACATGGTTTTGAGCTCAAAAGGATTAATTCCATGTTTTAATACATGTGCCTTAACGTGTAATATGCAGAAGCTCTGGTGTTTGCCAGGACTGCACTATGTCAGATGCTGCTTAAAAGAAAAATAGCGTGCTTGCACAAAAGAGGTGACCTTTTAAGCACAAGAGAATAAATAGATACAAATGGGTGAAGACAGTGTAACAGTAAGACATCACTGAGAAGCATGAACAGTAATTGCAGAACATTGACTACCTAATTTTTGCCAAGCTTCTTTAGTAAGCTAAACATTAAGAGCAAATTAAGGCAAAAGATTATGCTGGAAATTTTTAAAGGTCAGAGTAACTAAACACTACCTATCTAGAAATACTTTTGATTCTTCATTGCTTTATATATATATATATATATATATAGTTTTATACATACACATAGGGTTGTAGGATACCCTAGGTTGGAAGGGACCTCAGGCCGTCATCTAGTCCAACCCCCTGCTCAAAGCAGGGCCAGCTCTGAGATCAGACCAAGTTACGCAGTTTGTCAGGTTAGCCAAGTTTATCCAGTCAGGCCATGACAACCTCCAGGGACGCGGAGTGCACTCCCTTGTTCTCTGGGCCCTTGTTCCTGCGCTTGACTGCCAGCGTGGTGAAAAGATTTTCCTTATATCCAGTCTGAACGTCTCACGTTTCAACTTAAGCTCCTCGCCTCTTGTCCAAAAGGCATCACTGTGAAGACCCTGGCTCCACTGTTGTGACAACCTCCATGTAGGTATAGCAAAGCTGCTAGGGGGTGCCCCCGAAGCCTTCTCTTCTGCAGGCTGAACAAGCTCCAATCCCCCAGCCTCTTCTCACAGGGCAAGTGCTCCAGCCCTCTGAGCATCTTGGCTCTCTGCTGAACTTGCTTCAGACAATTAATGTTTTTCTTGCACTGGTGGTCCCAAAACTGGACATAGTAGTCTCGGTGTGGTCCAAACAAGTGCTGAGTAGAGGAACAATCAATTCCCTTGATCTCTGGCTGTGCTCATCTTAATACAGGCCTGTTGGCTGCCTTTGCTGCCTGGCACACTCCTGGCTCATATTCAGCTCCCTGTCTATCAGGACCTTCAGGGCCTTTTCTGCAGAGCTGCTCCACATCCATAAATGTACACTGTCTTGTTTTAGATTTATGTTGAGTGGCTTCCTATGCATACGTCCTGATTCAGTTTAATATGGTATGAATGAGGAGCATGTTATCCTAATATACTAAAAATATTGTTGAAAAAGCAATAATTTGTGATCATAGAATCATAGAATGGTTTGGGTTGGAAGGGACCTTAAAGATCATCTAGTTCCAGCCCCCCTGCCATGGGCAGGGATACCTTCCACTAGATCAGGTTGCTCAAAGCCCCGTCCAACCCGGCCTTGAATGCTTCCAGGGAGGGGGCATCCACAACCTGTTCCAGTGTCTCACCACCTTCACAGTAAAGAATTTCTAATCTAAATCTACCCTCTTTCAGTTTAAAACCATTACCCCTTGCCCTGTCAGTACACTCCCCTCTACTATTATGCTTATACTATGTACTCTGATTACCCTTCAATAGCAACTCAGTGGTGTCTCAGGTTTAGGACCAGCCCATCAGTAGCCATAGGAAGAACTGGCGTATCAAAATCAAATATGCATGTACAGGAGTCATTTTTTGTGTGTGTTGTCCCAGTTCAGAAGAGTGTTTAATCATATATTTGATGTGGGACTACTAAAGTGCTTTTAGCTGAGCATATATCCTTGGGCTCATGTAGTTTGTTGATTTGATATCAAAGTAATTTGAAGAGGTGGGCACTGGCATGGAAATTACCGTTCACTATTGGGCTAGATTGATGCTTCTCCTGTTTATTCCCACTCACATGACACTAATTTTGTTTGCTAGATACAAGAATGTTAAAATACTGCCGGGACACCAAAGAGACTAATTAGCTTTAGGAGGTACCCAAATGGTATGCTTGATTTAGTTACAAAATGTAAGAAGTTTTCAAATTACTCAGTCTGGTTTCTTAGCATGGAACATATTGAAGTACTAATCCTCTGGAGACAAGGTTGAAGGGTCTCACCAATAAAGCTACTTAGAAAAAATATATAAAATATGTGTTTTTAGGAAATCCCAGGTCTCCTAGGAAAATCAGCTAGGTTGGTTAACTAGGAAGCTTTTTCAGGGCAATGAAATCATGCACGGTACAAAAAACTGAGCTCTCTGAAAGTTATCTGCCCAGCTGTACTCAGCTGGGGTGGGGCCGCAAATGGGGATTTCCAAGGGTATGTTAAATCAGGCTGTAACTTGAAGTCTCAGTGCTTAATATGCATGTTGCTGCAGGGCATAGCAAAGCCATAACTCCATGCAAGCATTTGTAATTGAAATTGTATCATTCTTAGAAAACGAAATTATTTTATGAACAATATTTAAAGCAACATTATCTAATTATTAAAAAAATATGCATACTTGAATTTTCTTCCCAACTTCATTCATTCTTCTTTATAATACTATAATCATCCACCTGAAGAGTATAATTATATACACACCAGTGTATTTGCTGGTCACTAATAGATATGCTAACCCTCTTCCTCAAAATAAGGAAGCTGCCTTAGGCAACATAGCCTAAGTCTGGGAGCAAGTTCTCAGACAGACCTGTTAACTGTTCCAGATGTCAGGATGATTCAGATTTTAACGGTAAGCTGACATCAGTTAGATGTCATCCAAAAGAATAGGGACAAGACCATCTTTGTTAGAATTAGACAAATAGAAGTTCTGAATTCAAGGCATTATTTCAATGGCTGCTGCACATGGACATGTATAAGAAATCCCAGAAATGGGCCTTCCAGAATCCAATGAAGAGATACTTTCAGGACTACTGTACAAGACTGCTCAGTACAAAAAGCATTATTGCATTCCTATTGTAATTACGTGTAAGTACAATAATACAAAAGCAGTTTACTAACACACAGGTTATCTGATAGAGAAAAGGGCCACCTGTACAAGAGATGGCTAGTTCAAAAGGAGCACCAAAACAGCTAATCCACATGCTATCAGGCATCTGAGGCTGCAAACCCCAAAGCCAGGATTTTCCCCCCAAAAAACCCTATTGGTAAGTCAAAAACCTGAAACAGTGCTGTGGCACAAGATGTTAGCAAGAGAGAGTTCAGAGTTTACTGGGTACTGAAATAACAAATGACTGAGTAAGTAAAACTCTCATACAGTTCTCTGACCGCACCACATGTTATACAGAGCTGTGAGGTTCAGTGGACAAAAAATAATCCTTGTCAATCTGGCACAGGGATAAAAATTATCTGACAACAGAGCTGGTAATAGATTTAATTCCAAGTATGTGAGCAGGTATGACAAGTAGGCAAGGGATAATTTTATGCCATTAGCACAGCACTATATTGTGCCCCACATCCTCTCTCGTAGTCATGGCTAAATTCCAGTGCTTTGATGAAAAGTGCAAAACCAAACCAAAACAAAACCAGGACAAATTATGCACTGAAGGGGGAAAACTCTTTCTGACCTCCCATAGTGACCAAGGAGCCTTGAAATGTTGTATTAATACAGGATAAATAGATGTTTCTTTAAAAAAGTAATATTGCTCGCTCTTTGTACATACCATAAAATATGATACTTTGAATTCATACCAGAATTTGAGTTTTAAATATTAGGAAATTCCCCTATATAAGTATATAGTCCCTCCCATAAAACTTGCCAAACTCCATCCTAAACAGTTTAGGTTCCCTTCCTCAAATATCCTGTTTAGAAAACTTCCAGAACTTCATTGTTTTGAAGATCAGACATAAATCACATTGTTTAATTTACATTGTTAGAATGTGCATGATCATAGCCAAAAAAACCCACAAAACCTCTGAATCCACTTAATGCCTTTTTTTTTAAATTGTCTCTATCAGGAGAAATGAACCAGGGATTTATCTTGTCTATATTACTGCAGCTTACAGAAATCAACTACAGAGTATTGCAGGTATATTGCTAAGAAGTTACAATGCTATTTCACCACCTGTCATTTATCCCTGGGCATGTTTGGAAAATATGACAAGCATCTAGCATAGAGTAACATTTCCCATACTGCGAAATCAAGACAAGAACATATAGAGAGCTGCTTAGTAACCAGCTAGTGCATAAAGTGGTCTGTCTTGGGTGTTTCCAGGCACACCTTTAGAATGACACTTGTCTCTTATTCTTGCCAGTGCCAGGGAATCTAGGGTGTTACAAGGACCATGGAGAGCCACCACCTTTGACTGGCACCAGCGAGACCTCCAATAAACTTACTATCCAAACATGCATCAGTTCCTGCCGAAGTCAACAATTTAAGGTGATTTCTTTGACATACATTTACAAAATGTTTTCAAAGACAAAAGATGGCAGTAGGCCTAGAGCTCTCTATTGTATTTCTCCCCCCCTGCATTTTTTTTTACCTGTAAGAGGTCTAAGGTCTCACTCCCACTCCAGGGGACCTAGCCCTCTCTCTGCATCCAGAGCAATCTGGGCAAACGACCGATTAATAACGCCAGGATGCCAGGAGAAAGTATGCTCGCTTACTGCAGTTATGAGTGATAGGGTGCCCTAACTGCCCTCCGCTCCATCTTTCTCGCTAGTCTTAAGTAGCATCCTGACAGCTCAAACAAAAACAGTTTGTGGTGGGGCCTCTGACCTCTGACTAATCATACTTCTCCAAAACACACATATTCTGCTGCCAGCTTTCTTGCTCATACAACCTCCTGCTGTCACTCCCTTAAATATTATCCCTCCCTTCCTTATGCATCTTTGTTGTCAAAGTTTGCAGGCATGGAATCAGGTTATGCTTGTTTCTGTGGAAATAATCCTGACTACTGGAGATATGGGGAGGCAGCCAGTACGGAATGCAACAGTGTTTGCTTTGGAGACCATACTCAGCCTTGCGGTGGGGATGGCAGAGTCATTCTTTTTGACAGTAAGTATTGAAACAGGCTCAGTTTTTCCCAAAGGAGAGGCCTCAAATGTTCAGCAAATTAGGGAAAAGGGTTTAAATGCAATGAGAACTGTTGCACACAAAATGGCAAAACACCTAAATTCAGTATAAAATAAAGCTGCTTTCCATTTCTGCATAAAATTCACATCCACTAATAATGTGAAATAGCTCTTCCAAGAAACGATGCCTGCTCAGGCAACTGACTCATGCTCCGGGGATTGTCTCTTACTTCCCCACAAGTGGTACAACTCAGCTATCACAAACAGCATGTCACGGAAAGACTCCTTCAGAATTGATCTTACCACAGAGCAGATACATGATTAAGTGAGGCACCTCAAATAAAATTTCAATCTACACCAACTTGGGTTTTTTATTAAACCAGACGAGACTTGCTATAACCCAGTTAACACAACACAAAGCAGTGTAGTAGAATTGGGGCAGGGAAGGAGTGTACTGCAAAAGTACAAACAAGTTAGGTGGCTATTATGACCATTGCTGATTTCATAATTTCTTATACATAGAAATGCTCCTTTCTACTCTTCAGTATACATAACCAGTGCCAGCTGTGTAACTTCACAGGTTGACGGTATGAGTACCCAGTTGTCTGGCTGCAGTACAGGCTCCCAGTATAGCCGGGAGTACTGGAAAAGTTCACAGTATGCACCAAAACATCGTTGCTTCTCAGATCTCAACTGCCTCTGATGTAGAAGCTGCCTTTTAAGTCGAGTTATAAACTTTCTGGAACTAAAAGCAGCATTGTTTTCCACTTTCTGAACACACAACCAAACTTCCCATCTCCTTACTCTAAAACTCTGGTTCCCAGCTAGCGAGACAGAAAGACATTTCAGTTGAGACAGGAATTAGTCACTCTGCTCACTTCCAAATTCTCCCCAAGATACAAAAAGAAGCACTGGAGTTGCATGTTGCTTTCAATGTTGAGATAGCATGTAGCTTCACACTGCAGCATCCTCTGTTTCCTTCTGCTCTTGGCCTCCGAAATCCTCGATGGGTAAAGACTTCCTTTGTAGCTTTCCTTTTCTGGAATGACCGAGGGCTCAGCAAGATGTTACCCTGAGGACCTGCACTGTCTTTTCTGGTAAACGGCAAGGGAGAGAGCTATGGCCAGGTAAGAGAAGTCATCCTAGTAACTGCCACCTATTTTCTTTTGCCGATGAGGAAAATTTGCTCCCCTCATTCCTCTTTTCCAGATTATGTCATATCCCCAGAGCCTTCACCCCGATCCCTGTACACCCGCGCACACGCACAACCCCCCCATTAACCTTATGTGTTTATGTGCTACTATCATGGCCTAAAGCTGTAACGTTCAGACCCACAACACAGAACTCTGCCAGCTCTAGAAGGAAATGAGAGAGGGACAGCATTTCCATTCCATATGGGGCAATGCTGTACTTTTTGTTAGGCATCTGTGGAGCACTAGTCATTGGCATTTTTAGTTAATATTGCTGGTTTGAAGAACATCTTGTGATTCAGTAATTACAAACAACACAGCCAAATGTAACAATACCCACGAGCCATTTGCAAAGAGGAAATTTGATATCTCAATGACAAATGTCAATTCTATCAATTCAATCTATTCTATTGAAACAATTCTATCTATTCGATTAAATCACCAGCTCTGTTAGCATGGAGTGAGTGCCAAACACAAATTCCTCTATTGGGGAGGATACCTCTGTGGGGTCTTTCACATTCTTTCTATTCTTCTTCTTTCATATTCTTTCAGTTCCTCTACGAGGTCTTTCGTAGTGCGGCACTGAAGTGAGAGGTTTGCTCAGGCCGTGATCAGGCCTTGCTCCAGAAAAAGAGATGATTTTTCTGGCAGAGATATGCTACTTCTTGTTCTCGTTTCCCCAGCTCCCATTTAATTTGTATCTATTAAAGCTCTTTTTCAGAGGCCTGTGAAAACTGAGACACTTCAAAACACTTCCTTTATTTGCATTCTCACAGGCCTCTATTACAGGACTTTAATTAAGCTTTCAGAGAAAATAATTCTACTTTGATTCTTCAGTCCTTCAGCTTATGATATGGGGGAGTGATATCTCTGATCCAAACAGTTTTGTCATGAAATACATTATTATATAATACATATTAAATGTGTATTTAGGGATATATAAAAATACACATATATGCATTTACACCTATATACAATACATTTTAAAAATTATATATTCATATATATAGATATGCATCAAGTCAGTTGGCTGGCATTTGAGTTTCTCTCTGGATTCATTGGTAAATAAGCTTGCGCTGGGAATCTGGATAGTTGTCAAGGAATATAAAGATTTACTGGTTGTGTACTTGTTTTGAATGTAAAAGGTAGCAACAAATCTAAAAGATTTTCTTTAGACTTCATAACAGGATCTTTTTCAAGTTACTTCGTGAAGGTAAGGTCAAACATTAATTGGACAAGATCAAAAGACGGGATGCTTAAAAAGCACATATAAACGGCCACAAAGGCGATTAAGGGATTTCAGCATCATTCATACAAGGAGAGGCTGAGAGATCTTGGATTGTTTAGCCTTGAGAAAAGAAGGCTCAGGGAGGAATCTTTTCAATTTCTATAAATAACTGATGGGAGGGTATAAAGATGAAGCCAGACTCTCCTCAGTCTTATCTAGTCTTGTCTAAGAGGCAACAGGCACAAATTGAAATACAGGAAAATCCATTTAAACGTAAGGAAAACCTTTTTTTATGGTGAGGGTGACACTGGAACAGGTTGCCCAGAGAGGCTGTGGAGTCTCCATCCTTGGAGACTCAAAACACAACTAGACCATGTCTCCTGCTTTGAGCAGGGGATTGGACTAGACAATCTGCAGGGGTCCCCTCCAACCTCAGCTATCCTGTGAAGATTTGTTTTTTCAGTTTGATAAGGCTGTGAAGGAATTTCAATAATTCAACAGTGAGAGTTACAGTCACTGATCCACTTGCCTGCCTGCCTGATAGGGATGGAGTAGAAGTCCCGGAATCACTGATTTAGCTTTCATCCTGTTCCTGCAGGGATGCGGGAGGGGGTAAAAAACCAAATATAACCGGCCACAAAGGCGATTAAGGGATTTCACCATCATTCATACAAGGAGAGGCTGAGAGATCTTGGATTGTTTAGCCTTGAGAAAAGAGGCTCAGGGCAAACATTAATTGGACAAGATCAAAAGACGGGATGCTTAAAAAGCACATATAAACGGCCACAAAGGCGATTAAGGGATTTCAGCATCATTCATACAAGGAGAGGCTGAGAGATCTTGGATTGTTTAGCCTTGAGAAAAGAAGGCTCAGGGAGGAATCTTTTCAATTTGTATAAATAACTGATGGGAGGGTATAAAGATGAAGCCAGACTCTCCTCAGTCTTATCTAGTCTTGTCTAAGAGGCAACAGGCACAAATTGAAATACAGGAAAATCCATTTAAACGTAAGGAAAACCTTTTTTTATGGTGAGGGTGACACTGGAACAGGTTGCCCAGAGAGGCTGTGGAGTCTCCATCCTTGGAGACTCAAAACACAACTAGACCATGTCTCCTGCTTTGAGCAGGGGATTGGACTAGACAATCTGCAGGGGTCCCCTCCAACCTCAGCTATCCTGTGAAGATTTGTTTTTTCAGTTTGATAAGGCTGTGAAGGAATTTCAATAATTCAACAGTGAGAGTTACAGTCACTGATCCACTTGCCTGCCTGCCTGATAGGGATGGAGTAGAAGTCCCGGAATCACTGATTTAGCTTTCATCCTGTTCCTGCAGGGATGCGGGAGGGGGTAACGTGGTTACATACAAGGACAAAGGATAGCTGCAGTGTTCAAGATTGGTACGTAGGTCTCAGAGTAATGAGACAGAATGAGTGTATCCCAAGCAAATGCAACATAATAGCTGTGCTCCAGTGCTGTGGAAGGTAAAGACGACCAATCTGAGAGACAGTGCATCCTGCTGGGGTAGCAAGTCTGTACCTTCAAGTCACATTTGAGTATTAGAATCTACAGAGTGCTAAAGCTGTGCATAATGAATGTATAACCTCTTTTTTTTTTTCATTTTTCTCCCTCTCCTCTTCTTTCACAGCCCTTATTGGTGCCTGTGGAGGGAATTACACTTCTGCTACAGCTGTGATCTATTCCCCCGATTTTCCCGACACATATGGCACAGGCAAAGTCTGTTACTGGACCATACAAGTTCCAGGAGCATCTCGAATCCACTTCAGCTTTGCCCTTTTTGAAATCAAAGATGCTACAGATATGGTGGAATTGCTGGATGGCTATACCTATCATGTTCTAGCTCGTTTTAATGGCAAGAACCGGCCTCCCCACACCTTTAACATCTCTCTGGATTTTGTCATTTTGTACTTTTTCTCAGATGAAATCAATCAAGCCCAGGGATTTGCTATCAGATATAGAGGTAAGAGGCTAACTTCGCTGTTTCTACCTTTCAATGAGCCGTTAAAGCATTTAATTCACACAGGAGATTTCTGAAGTGGCAAAAAAAGAGCAAATATTTTAACTCTCATGTCTACAGGTGTTTCATCTATCTTGTTGCCACTGCTCAGTGGGTAAAAGCTTCACTAAAATTTCTCTCAATTTGGAACAGTCCAGTCAGCTATGTCATAAATAGCAAAATTTAAATTTTCAACGTTTCAATCCTATACATACCTGCCTTTCAAAACAGACTGGAAAATGACAAAGCTGAAACAAAACAAAAAAACCCAGTAGTCCATCTGCATCTTGGTTCATCTTGGCTCTTCCCAACAGTCTATTCCATTCAGATCGAAAGTCATCAGGAGAAAACGTTTTAGTCCGTGACTTGTACCTACTGTTATGATGAACAATTAGCTTCCAGAAAAATTCTGAGAACCCCAACTTGGTGAAGTACAGGCTTTTTCTGGTATCAGACATAATTTGATTATTGGAGTTCTCTAAGTAAACCAGAGAGCAGCACGTCTGTTTACGAGCACAAAATAAAGTCCAATTACACCTGTTAAGAAATTGTTACTGTAATCATACTCTTGTGTTTTCAGCTGTGAAGGACAATGTGCATCAAAACAAGATTCCAATGAATCAGACCCTTTCAGAGAAGATAAATGAACAAGCAAATCTCAGCATCAATGCAGCCCGGTCATCAAAGATACTTTATGTCATCACAACCAGCCCAAGTCATCCTAGTAGTTCCATGCCTGGTAATATTACAAGAAAATGTGGAAACAGGAAAAACATTTTGCCAAGGCACAATCTAGAGTCACTATTTCCTTTCCCTCCGCCTCCACGTTATCTGATCCACTGTGCTTCTTACTAATAGATGAATTTTCATTTAGTCTAATTACCACTAACTGTGCTGCGCTCTACTTTTCAAAACTCACTTCTCAGCATAAATCAGTTAGAAATAGTGTGAAGATGGTGAGTCCTTGAGGATGAAAGAACATCAGAGTAAGATGTGAGTCAGAGCAGCCTCCTTACTAGAATCAGCTTCAGTGACCAGTGCATACCATAGAGGTGGCAAAAGGTGCTGAAAAAAGAGCAAGCTTTTGTAGTCTGGAAGGGCCTGGATGCTAGATGCACCCCAGTTATCCCAGTTCACAAAAGCCACAGCAGTAATACACAGAGGGCTAGACAAGGATGAAGCAAGTTAATGGGTGCAGGGGAGATGCCACTGAGAACTGTCATGTGTCTAGAACTCCCCTTCAAGACATCACTTCATTGAGGAAATTGTTGAGTTGTAAATAATTGAAGACTGGAAATGCACTCTTGGTGAATATCACTATTGGTCTCTCCTATCTTTAAACTTCCCTGGGCATCTGCTTTTACGTGTCGTTGAAGCTGGGCCTCGGTCACACTATGGACACTCTAATAGTTCTGCAGTCCTGAAGCTGTCTGCATTCCAAACCTGAAGCGCGAGGACATGACTGCACATGAGCTGCATATACCCAAACTAGCCAGGCTGCAGAACACGCCCGGGATTCTGGGCAGATATTCTGGCACCAGGCCCAGGCTGGTGCCTGACTTACCACGGCTACATTTTACCTTGCCTAGTGTTAAACTAGCTTGGGCATACCGACCTAAGATGAAACTGCACCCTTGGATTTTATGCAGTTATGAAAATACTGTTAAAATCATCATGAACAGTCAATGCTTTGAGGAAGGGACATTGGGTGGGAGGGAACTTACAGTTCCTTTTTTTGCTGCTTTGAGCTTCAGGAGTTCTGAAGGTGACGGCCTTTATTCAGTTATTCTAATAATTCAGGGTCCTTGCAAGGCTGTTCAGTGTGCTAAATATGTCAGAGTTACATTCTAGTGCCATCCCTTCTCCCATCTCGACGTGCTGTAGCCTCCCACTGCAAGATTATGGAAATCCAAATGAAAAGGCGATCTAATAATTTAGAAATCAGCTCCCCTCAAGCCCCAATCTCTTAAGTAGTTCGAATGTTACAGTGTCTCAAGCTGTTCTTTAAGTCCTGCTTGACTTGCTGGTACAACCAGAACTAAATTGAAATGTAAAATATAGTGACCAAGAGCCTTCAGTGTAAGGTAATAAAATAGCAGACCACAAATACTGATCAGCTGTCTCAGTAGACTCTAGGAAGGAAAAAAAACCCATACTTAGTGATTACTTACATAATTACTGATATAAAACTAGGCCATCTCCTCACAAACATAGAGTTACTACTGGTAGCATATGTTCTAGTATGTTGTTTAGTCTGCTTTTAAATTTTCCTCTGAGTGAGTTTTGATTCCTTTCCTAGATATTAGTTAGACAATTTTATCGGTATATGATTTGGATTTTCCCAACTCTCAATTTTATAGGGAGCAGTCCTGAATGGGGAAAAACAGTTCCGACTGAGAGTTACACAGTTTCTGCCAGTCTTTGCAGAAAATACTTAAAGGTTTAAGGCATCTTCAAATTACAGTTTTGAATAAAGCATCAGAAGGCTATGTGTTTCTTCTGTGCAATATTCTTACTTTAAAAATTGTAAGTAAATGAATGTACTAAGAGCCTCTCCTCTCCTCTCCCTCTCTCCCTCTCTCTCCTCTTCTCTTTTACAGAGTGGACAATATATAGTCTCACAGCGCTGCTCATCCTAAGTGTTACAGCCATAATAGCAAAGATATTTCTCCACATAACCATGAGGTGAGTATGGAGCAAAACTGTCCCTGGAGAACTGACGTCTCAGCTCTGTACCAAACCTGGTACACTTCATTTCTCTGCCTTCTGATACTGTCAGACTGGTCATATTCAAAACCAAGTTATATATTACATATTTGTATCCTCATAAAAGATACTAAATAAGCACATTTTTTAACTTTCCAGTCTGTTAGGATAGCATTTGCTGCTAGAATATCCCTTTTGGTCTTGTTTTGACAAGATTTGTATTTTAAGGAATAAAAAGGATTCTCATACTGAGTGATGTTATATAGCAAAGAGGAAAACGTTATCAGACGTTTAGCATTGGTGGGAAGGGGTGAAATTATGATAATACTTTGTTGGAAAAAAATTAAAACCTCATCCCAGATGGGGGAACTGGGAAAAAAAGTTAGATATAGGCTAGTTAATACTTACTTTCTTCTACTGAAATATTGAAAATGGTTCAAAAAAGAATCACAAAAATGAACATCTGTATTTTGGTGTGACACTTAACCGGTATAATTTTTTTTTGCCTATTAAAACCAGCATAATTTTATTACTATGTTTCTCTACACTTATACCAAGTAATTTTTGTGTCCTCTAGATGGACACTGATTGAATGAAATGATGGGTGAGTTATCAACAAATCATAAATGTTGAATATTGTATTTACGTACCACAAACAGGCTTAAATATACAAGGAAATTAATTTATATTAATAGCAATTAGTAATAGAATATGTACAGACTTCTTAGCTTAATGTCACCGCTTTCATTAGGGGAGCAACTATTCTAGCAACAGAATGGCTAACTTTTCATTTGGTCAAGAAACAACCAACAAACACTCCAAAACCCTCCATAACTGTGCAGCAGGTAGAAAGAAAAGGCGTCACAGAGGTAGTGGAAGCCGCTAGCATTACCAGGGTAGCAGTAATGCAGACATACTAACAGCAGCAGCTTCCCAAGCACCTTAACACTTGCAGTGAATTAACGCTTGTTTCCTAGGTCCCATCAGATACCATCTGCAACTGAAACAGAAGATTCCAGTGAGGTTACTACTGCTGGCGAGATCTGGAGTATATTTTACCAGCCATCCACATCGATATCCATCTTCAAGAAAAAGCTTCGAAGTCAACAAGATGATTGCAACCCACTAGTGGGAAACTGAAGTGTCGTCTATTTTACAAGAATCAATCTTCTTAAAATCCAGGTGACTTGGGAATAATCCTTTTTTTTTCTCCCAATCTCGTACTTGTTTTCCAAAAAGTCCATTTCAAAGGCCTTTGAGTGACTTTGCCGCTCTGCTGTTCTCTTGGGTATACTAATGACAACAGATTTAATTGCGGCAATAATTTTGAAATATTTGGTGCTCATAAATCTGTAGTGCTGTTAATTACTGCCTTTAAACCAACGCACTTAAAATACATGTAAAAACCTGTAAAATTCAAAATGTCCCGTACCCCTGCCAAAAGTAATTGAATGAGTATCTGCAGGTTGAGGACTTCTTGTGTCCTACTCTCCTGTACCACTGTATTATATCAGGCTACTGTAGTTCCTTTATTCTCAAGGCTGAAGACAGAGGTAGATACCGATAACCCGTTCAGCTGCCACAGCAACCGGAGTTTATTGGCCTTAATGTAAACATGTCTAAATGGTACTGTACAGCGAAATGGGAGTCAAAGACTTTGAGAAACTATCAGCCCGGTTGCCCAGTGCTCTGCTGTTTCTACATTTTCTGCTTCTACAAGCAGAGATGAACAAATAAAAATCAAATCAAATTCAGGAGGCAAACACTCTGTGGAGTTTCAGCTGCAAATGTGAGTTTCGATGGAGTAATGCTCACCAGGTCAAGGTCCGCACGAGCAATGAAGACTTTAAACAACTATGTCTGACCCATCATTCACCGATGACGATGATAATTTTGTTTATATTCACAGCGATCCTTTAAAAAACTATTGTACTCCAGTCTGAAGTCCTGCACTCATTCTGGATGTAAGCTTAGGGCTTCTTAAAGGATTGTCCAAAGACATTGTAAATCCACTGAATGTTTAAACAGTGAGGCTGACTAACACAAATTCTTACTCTGAAGTTCAAGATACTGATCTCAGCAGCCTAAACTATTTACAAAGTTGTAGCCTGCTATCAACAACTCACCTACGCCAGGCTGTGCATCTGAACACATACATAACAGTTGCCTTGATACTTACCTGTGAGAAGAAAAAGTGTCTCCTTGCCTGCAAAATTAAAACTGAACTGCGTTTTTAAGATTAATGCCCTTAAACGTCAAAGAACTAAAACATCAGTGGGGATCTGATCTGCGAAATAATTTCTGTTTGATTGCAACAGACAGCATTAACTGTTTTTTCTCTTTGGTAGAGTATCTGTCCACCCACAGTGCTCAGACTTCTCATCCCACCACTGGGGATCAACAGTGAGTCTTTCAGCCTCAGCAAGTCCAGACCTCCAAGATATTTAGGAAAAACTGACAATACGGAAGTCAGAAAAATTGACTGGAAAAGTTTACTGAGTGAGAAGCTCCTCAAACTAAGTTAGAGGAAATTCAGTGACAGCCATTAAAGTACAGTAATTCTGGTTAAGGCAAAAGGAATAAATATCAGTTTAAACATATCGCAATGGTCTGTGTATACCAGACCTGCAGTCAGAGAACAACCATTAAATGCATCCGCGAAAGATAACTAAGAAAAGTAAGAAAATTGTCAGAGTTTAAATTCCTTATAGTATCTGCCCTTCTGTTTTTAACAGATAACTCCCTCCCCTTTATGAGGTCTATAGATTTCCTTGAAAAAATAGGGTATCTAAGAATTAAACAGTGAAATACTGTGCCTTACTTGCTGTTGTAGATCTAGTCTTTTACCTGAATTGAACTCATTCCAGCTCCCTTTATGTACCACAGATGAGTGCCAGAGACGGCTGAACAATGCCACAATAAATGCTTAATAGAAACAAGACTTTACTAAGCCAGCAATTATGGAATTGTTTATATAAAAAAATGGAATATCATGGGAACATCTAGTACTTTCTTGCATGAGCTGCTGGAAAGAAGACAGGAAAATATAATTACAGTATTGCCTAAAATCAAGACAGGACAAGTTGTAAAATACGCTGGTTATCTCTTACGTGTCATCAGGTTGGACCAAAAAAATTACAAGTTTCAGACCCAACAAAAATTTTTAAATTGCCCTTTTAGCAGTCAGGTTTTGCATCATGCTGTGTAGGGAAAGAGTCTACCTCACAGATTTGTAGCAAAACAAATCAGTTTGTTTCCTAAGCACGCTTAATATGGTTCACTAATGGAAAACCAGGAGGAGAGAGTGAGAGTGTAAAGCTAGATCCTTAAGAGTTAAGCTATGAGCACATTGTGATGAAGCTTTGTTTGCTTGCCTTATCAAATGTTCTTCAGCAGTTAAACATATACAGTCAAAGGGACGTTCATAAAATAGTTAGCTAATGCTGGTAAACTGAAAAAGCAGCAGGAGCACCCCATGACTGATTTCTACCTACTGCAGAAGGAAAAAATACAGAACTGTTAAGCTTCTCTTCTTCAGTTAAGAATTTAATTTCACTATAAAATTAGAGAAAGCCTATTACAAACAACAACAAAGACGACTGATGCTACTAATGCAATAGTAGCATTATTGTGCTACTAATCTATGCAAAATCTAGAGAATTTAGAACTGAGATTCTGCATCAGTCCCTTAGCTCCTCAACTGTTTTTTAAATAATAAAACCGTATTTCATGGGCCTTTCTTAGGAAATGTTTATCCAAGTTCTTTATGGAAGAGCCATAAACACAGCAGTTATAGCAGATTAACTGCTGTATGACTGCCATGGCAACAATGAACATGACTAAGCATAAGGTACTGGACAGTGCACAGGTAAACACACTGATAAAAGCGTAGAGGAAATGGTTACGTTCCCCTCAGATCTTTCCGATTGTCTGATTCTAGATACCTCTAATACTAGGAAACAGAGCAACAGATAGAAATGCATGGGCAGGGTCCCTTAAATAGCACTTCGTACTATACAGGCCTGAGACCATACAGAGCAGGCAGGGCTCTGCTGTGGATTTTTTCAAAATGTGGTATGGTCACTCGCACTCCTAGTACAAACACCTCAGTGGTACGGTGGTGTATGGCCAACATATAAGGTATCCGTTAACATAGCACTTTATGATCTTTGCTGTAAGGGTTTGGGGAGAGAAAGAAGAAAAGTCTGACATGCACAACTGTTGTAATCCCCCATGATTCAGCATACAGAAACGCCCCGACGACACTAGCAGCTGAGTGCTGACAGCTGGAGGGCAGGGACACCTCAGGATGTTAGTGTTCACAGCATTTTCTTCAACAACTTGAAAATAACTGCAGAAGAAGAATTTGTTTGGAATCGTATCTGAATGGCCTTCTGACCTCCTGCCTAGCAGTTCCCTCAACAGGCTGGACAGGCTGCAAACGCGACATTGGCCACAATTTCAAAAGCAACTGTTTTGACAACAAAACCACCATGAGGAGCTGCCTCCTCATATACACGCATTCCAGCCCCTGCCTTGGCCCCCTCCTCGCTCTGTTGTGTTGGTATGACCGGCTGTGTGGTGGTGCAATAAACTGATCGGGTTAAAAATTACCATCGCTTTTTCTTCCCTGAGTTACTTTTAGCAGAGATGAGTTCTCTGATCTTGTTTGTTGGGTGGTTGCACAGAGAGGTGAGCGAACACACCTAAGTGGACAATAAGACCTAGGAAAAAGACAGCTGGCTGCCCCAGAAGCGGGGGCAGAAAGTACTTAGGCTGGCACTGCCACCGCAGCAATTTGTGAGACTGCCTCCTTACTTTACGCAGCGTCAGTTACAACAGCCTACGGTGTGCGTGGGCCTCGGGTGGAAGGGGGCCAGCTGGACAAGTGGCCTCCCCAGTTCAAAGTCTTCGTTTCAAACTAGTTTAGTTTGTTGACTAAATGGTTTTATATGTACTTTTGTCTTAATATTGTTATGTCGGGGGGGGAATAGAGACTGTGTTATTTAAAAATGTGTGATATGTTATCATAGTAATATATATATTTATATATGTATAGGAAATGCATTATTTAATACAGCATATTATGCTTGTATCTTGCTAACATTTTATAGGAAGAAAAGATGTTAGTTTACACTCTGGGAAAAATAAATTTTCTATACACTGTAACCATAGAAAAAAATCAAAGATAATTCATTGGTATATATGATAGAACAACACTGAGAAGAGGGTAACTCAGACGCAGTTTTGTGGCAGAATAGCTGGTGATGAAACAATTGCTTTAAGACACGCTTTCCTGCTTTGAATCTCATTTCTAGCTTGTAATTATATTAGGCTGTTCATCAGATTCTGCAAATTCATGTGCCTATACTCTCAGGACCATTTTAACATCAAACATGTCATCTGCTTTTTCAATCAAGCATTACCATCATCTTTTTTAGGGCTTGTTTCTGCCAGATTTTCTACAGCCAGTACAATGTTGAGGAGGTTTATCACATTGCTCATGCAGACAACCCAGTGGTATTGCAGAATTACAGTCTCTGTATTCCAAGCTCCCCTGGCAATAGTATAAATGGGAGATTTTTACTGATAGCCCTGGAAACTGTACTGAATCTGCAGCCGGTATGACTGCAGGCCAAACACGTCAGCAGACACTTGGCTGCCACTGAATGAGCATGACTAGCTATTCCAGTTTCATCTTCTGCTTAATAAGCCTTCTCAGGCAGTGGGAAGCGCTGCCAACAGATTTTTCTAGTGCACCACTTTGCCTAAAGGAAGGGTGAACTACAAAAACAACTCCTGACAAATACTTGTCCAGCTAGTTCTTAATACCTCGCAGCAGTATTTCACAACCTTCCAATGAAATGTAGTCCAGTGATGGTTTCACCTGAATATTCTTCTAGACATTTATGAACAACCTTATCATTCTGCTACCTTGAGATCTTGAGAGCGAAAAATAGAATTGCCTTCAGACCATACCATTTTTTCTGTAACAACACACCCCCGACACACATACATTTCATGCAGCTCATACTTTCTCAACTTCACTGAGCACCTGTGCTTTGGGATGAAGTTTGGCATTCTGAATTTCAGTTTCAAGACAACTTACTGTAAATCCAAAGGCTATCACATGAACCAAATAAGACTGACAAGAAAACAGAATAAATCAAACTTGAAATGACTCACCACTGAAATACGTGCTGCGTTTATACGTGGTCATCCTGCATTCAGCAAATGGCTGTAAGTAATAATTACAAAAAAATAAATACAGTGAATTTCTGCAGGAGTTCAGTTAGTATCGCTAAAGTGTAGACAAGCGTTGAATAAAGGAGGCAGAAACTGCTGCGGTTCGCCAGCAGATTACAGCAGGATTGTCCGCTGGGGAGGTTAGAAGAGAGTGTTTGAGCTGAAAATGCTGAGAATGATTACATACGGAAAATATGTTATCGCTCCGAGAAGCCATTTCTGAGGTAACAGCAAATTGAAGTTTTCAGTTTACATGTTTTCAAACTGTTAGAAGTAACTGTAACAATTCTTTCAGTGTTTTCTCTACAAATTGCAGCAACCTGTAATGCTGTTTCCACTTTTCTTGCAAGATTCATCTTTTCTTTCATGAATTCCTCCTTCTGACCAAAACAATGCTACATTCTCTCAAAGAAGTCTTCAGCTACATTTATGTAAACGTCTGAGTGCCAGTGTCGGGTACCAAAACTGTCTCCAGCTTTTCATGTCAGGGCTCAAACTCTCATTTTCTTGTAGAAACACTACTGTCACAGGGGAGGGAGGGTACTCTGCTCTCCTTTCTTGCCATTCAGGTTACGAGACTCCTCTTACACTTCTGTTTATTCTGGGAACTGCTGCCTTTTTTTTGTTGCTCCCTAAGCAACAGTTTCATTCCCCATGAGGGAAATGGATTCTTTATTCTGAAAGAGATGCTTTTCTATGAAGCGTCTAAGTCACAGGAGCACAGCGCTTCCATTGCAAGATAAAATATCTGGTTTCAGGTATGCTGTTTTCTCCCTGGCCAAAGACTTAGGCCAGGCTGGCTCCACACAGTATGAGCATGGCCATCCTTTTAAGGACACTTTCCTCTTCACACCACACAAGTAACAACCAATGTTACCTAACAGCTGTCATAGGATTTGACAGATGCACCCAATATTGCTACAGCAAAAATGAGATAGTGTTACAGAAACACCAAGTGTTACCATAATGTACAATCTCATTAAGAATAGTTGGCTCCTGCTTTTCTTCTTTTACCATATGGAGGTTCCATGCTGGTTTATGGTGCCCACGGGACTCTAATTTTGCCACAAATTTGTTCCTTAAATATTGAACCTCAACAGTGAAAAGAACCTCCCCTTGCCAAATATCAAAATACTCATTTTTGATAGAAAATGTTTACATTTAGTTACTAAAAAAAAAGCCACAACAAAGAAGAGACAGAATAACACACACACACAACTAAGCACCACATTCAAGTTCAGTCAACAGCCCACAACTGTCGTTCTCAAAGAGACAGAGTATGGGCTCACTGATTATTTTGTGGGACAGCAAGGGTAAAGGTATGTCCTGTCCTTAAAAGCACAATCACCTCACGGTTTTCTTCAGAACAAGAAATGAGACAACAAAACACTAGTCAGCAGTAGCAAACTGGGGGGGTGGAGGGAGGGAAGAGGAAGGAGACTTCAGATGTGACCCGTCAACACAGGCGTATCAGCCAAACACATATGGCAAACTTTATGCTATTTTTAAGAACAATTGTTTAATGAACTAATTTGCAAATAAAATGCATATCTGTAATCATTGGCAATTGCCAAGATTCTGTTCACCAAGCAAAAAAAGGGCACGTACTTTGATTGGGAAGCACCTGCTGGTGCTGCTTAACTCCCTTCTGCCTGTTGCTCTTCCATTATTGTGCCTGTCTTCTCATACAGACCAGGCTTTCCCATGGTACCGGAGATGAGGACGGTAACTGACCCTCATGCTAGAACAAGTCCCATGTAAAATGATACTCTTCAGCTCAAGGCTGTCATCCCAAACATGGAGTTTTCATATACGAAACAGGGGGTTGGCAATGAGTAAGGCTCATTTCTTGGCAGAATTCTGAGGTGACTGAATTACGATGCACTTGAACATGGATGAGAGGGGGGGAAAGTCCAGGGGATTTCCAGGTGAAAATCTTTGGGAGAAGGAAGAAACTGGAGGAGAAGACTGGAAAGGATTATTTTGTGTCTGTGTATCACTGGATGGGAAATAAATAATGTACGGAGGCAAACTGTTTACACAATAACATATAAACATGTATTACATAAATACATACGTGTACACACACACACGCAGGTTGCTACCCACATACCGCCAAGCCGCTCTCTTTTGATGTCTGCATAAATATATTTGGTCAAGTTATGCCCTCTGCCGACAAAAAGAGAGTAGCACAGCACTGATTTTCGCTGCAGCGGGACCAGTGATTTCATGGTCCGGGGTAAGGACTTGGATCTAGCTTGACTACTCAAGCTACCAGTTATCCAGTTGCATTCACTTGCATCATGCTGGCTCAGGTCTCGAAAACAGTTTTATTTCAGGACGATAAATTATTTTACCTGAAATTAAACCAGAATTAAGTTCCCCTGCTACAAGGAACAGGCAGGTTCCAAACATAAATGAGGATGCCTTCCAGCAGATGAGTCACTCCTCATGTGCCTGAAGGATTCAGGGGCTTGTAAGACACCCCGTCGCCCCTCAAATAACCTGAGTACTGTGCAGATGCCCAAGTGCTGTCCTGCTAGTTATGGACTTGCCACACTGCAGTCTCAGCTTCACTGCGCTTCCTCCCGTTTCCCCTGGCAGAGCTCTTCACCCCACCTCTTCCACTGCATACTCTGGTGCGCTATTTCCCTAACCCTTCACTTTTCCTTCTGCGCCCTACACCTTCTTCGCCTTCCTTCCTACATAGTCTTTGTTTTCCCGCGATGAATATATCTAGCTTCCCCCCTCCTCAACAGCAACATCAGCCAGCTGTGACCAGGGACGCTGAAGCAACAGGCAGCTCTCATGCAACACAGATCCTGGGCGAAACTAAAGCAACAGGCAGCCCTCATGCAACACAGATCCTGGGCGAAACTACCTGGGGACGGTATTAGGAAGGCAGCTAAAACTGCCAAGTACTGGACTTACACCGCGCACACCACCAGCTAATTTCTGGTGGGTATTCAACTGTGGCACTTGCTGAAAGTGGAATGGTCCCGAGACAGAACGTTATGGGTTGCCTCCAGAAAAACACACTTCCGAACTTTTTATCATGATCATTTTTGTTAGGATCTGTATGTGTGTGTGTGTGTATACACATATCCACCGATCTATTATTTAGAAAAAGGAAAAAATATTGTTGTTTATTACAGTTCATCTCAGTATATCTAGGACTATACTTTGAGAAGCACAGCTATCCATGTCCTTTCCCCCAAAACAAGAAGGACAACTTCCACATGTATATGCAATAAAACTGTATTTTTGTGTGGTTTTGCCTTTTTTTTTTTTTTAATACAGACATTTGTACACTTTCTTACAAAACTGCAGGTAACTACAACTTTTCTTAAATCATTTTTGGTCGGCAAGTACTGTAAAATCTTTGTGTGCAATTATCATGTATTTACAGGGCCTCATGTTAGTGATTTTCAATGATTATTACAATAATGTCACACACTCTCAACATAAGACATGGCTTAAGATAAATATATTAGTAAATAAATATTCTGAGAACATATTTCCATAAATGAAATGTGCTGCTATACATATACAGAATATATACAAGATGTTTTCTAGCTTTTAAAACATTTTAAAAAATGGTAATGAAGGAGAAAGAGCCCTTTGACCATATTACAAATCTTTACAGCAAATTTTATACAAAACAATTTTAAGTGCTATAACTTTAATTAAAAACATTTTAAATAGTGCCTCATGAGCCAAACACAATGACAACTGTTCATGTAAGTAGTAGAAAGGCATTTTGTTATAAAACCCATCTATCGCGGCCAGCTAGCCTGCAAGTCTGTATGGACATACAGGTAGCAGGGAATTAACTAAACGTTGAATATAAAACCAAACACAGAAAGCGAGTGTAGGGTACCTCTGTGGTAAGGCCTGCAGAGACTGTTGTACTGGCAGACATTTCCACACCGTGTGAATGAGACCAGTACATCCAGGAACACCATGAGCCAGAATATTCAAATTTCTTTTTTACAACCACATTTTACCACAACGTATGTCATAGAGTACAACGCATCTTAGGTGGCCTTAGACAGTGCCTCACAAAACACCAAGCAGAATAACCAAGGCAGTATACCATAGCTTCTACAATGCATTTCTTTTGAGTGGAGGAAGGAGAACGGTAAGACTTAAAAAACCAACCAAACAAAAACCCCAAACCTTTATTCTCCCAACACATACCACTTACTTCAGTCATTCAGAGAATGAGTAAGTTTTCAATAAGCTTTATACACAGAAAACGTGTTTATTGGAATTTTTCTTTTAATCTTATACCCAGATATTGCCTCGTATTAATTCTCTGAACAGCTGGATTTTGGTGTTTGTTCATTCATAGAGATTTAATGTGAATTCCTTTAAAAAGAATTATTTTTTCCTAACTTACTGAGTACAGAAAGTAAAAGTAAACAGATGAATGTATTTGTTATTTCTTAGATGTTTGCTTCTTTTAAAATATTTCATTTGGGACTATAAAGCAAACAAGTTAACTTTGCTGGTTCTCACAATTAGCCCAGTGCTGTCAAGGACATTACTTTGGCAGAAAATGTAACATGAAGTGTACATCTCTTTTTCATGTCTTTTAAGTATCTCCAAAGTGTACTGAACTTTGGACAAATCTTTTCAGAAGACTGGCACCCTGGGCATTAAATAATTAGTTTCCCTTTAGGAGAATTCCTGCTGTGAATACACCAGACAGGATGACACTGTGTCCTCAGGCACATGCAGCATGACAGGCAATTTAAACCATGCTATGGTAGCCTCTTACTCAGAAGCCGCTGTTTCCACAGGAAACAATTGCTATCAGAAGTGACGACATATATTATCTCATGATAACAAACATCCCCACTAGTACAAGAACAAGAACAAAAGTATGTGCCCAGGCTAATGGGGTACAGAGAGCACTCTGTACACAAGACAAAAATGAAGCACAACTGGCTGGGCCCAAGAAACCTTTAAAACAGATCGATCTATGGAAGCTACATCAACCACAGCAAAGAAGAAAACAATGATTAAACCAAGTCCCTCACTTTCCCACATGCACAAAAGGTGACAAGCACTGCTTCCCTTAGGCATGCTTGCAGTCTGTAAGGAAACGAGACACCTTCTGACCTGTTTCCAAAAGGAGCCAGCCAAGCTGCAAGCACCCTGCAAGCTCTGTTTTCCTGCATATGCCGGCATTCCTCACAGCTGTAACAGGGGCTACAGGTGCCTGAAAAACTTCCTATGGAAGGCAAGGTTCATTACCTACAAAGGTATTACCCTTTCTAAGCACTTTCTTCTAGCATCTGTTTGAGGGGGGGGTCCCCAGCATTCTTCACCAGTCAGAAGATACAATGAGGTCCATGGTTTAGCAGGAAGTGAGGATGAGAACATTCTGAGCTACCAGTTTCCTTACCCCCACTCTGTTAAAACTAGTCATGATGGCAGGAGACCCTTCCTAGCCAAATCATCAGAGCAGCATGAAAGGGGGAGGAGGGGAGAGGAGAAAGGAGACAGTCCAATGCTTCACCTCCCTCAAAATCGCTCATATAACTTGCTGGCTACTAGGATTTGCTACTAGGATTAGTCGGTATCTGAGAATCCATTCAGCAGCTGTATCCCTCTGGACTACTATATTTCAAGGTGCTATCTGGTTTCTAAGGCAGGTGTAGCCCTGAGCTTATCGAAGGCTGGACTCCTTTAAGTAGGAGATAACAGCATCTACACATAGCCTGGCTTATTTAACACACCGTGTTACCTCTCAGCAAGAGCTGACACGGTCACTTCTAAGAAGAAAATATAAATAACACTTTGTCATTAATATAGAAATGGCACTAGAGCTCAGAAATGCTCCACACCATGTCCCATATGGGCTTTGCACACAAATGGAGGCCTGAAGGCTTCAGGCAAGAGGGAGAAAGGAGACAATCAAGCTGATGTGGACACAGAGGAAGAGGAAGTGGGGGAGGGACTTCTCCACATTACCACTTTTGTGTGTTTGTCAAAGCTTAAAAAAAATTAAGTCCATGAGAATTTGGAGTCTCTGATAAGCTCCGCTTCTCCATCCGGGATCATCTGGACAGGTCTAGTCACCGATTTGGCTTCTCTCCAAGGGATGAGATCCAGCACCTGAAGGATAAAGAAAACTAAGGAACATTGCATCTAGAATATTGCATCCAGGTTTGGGGTCCCCAGAACAAGACATTGACTGACTGGAGCAAGTTCAGCAGAGAGCCAAGATGCTCAGAGGGCTGGAGCACTTGCCCTGTGAGAAGAGGCTGAGGGATTGGAGCTTGTTCAGCCTGCAGAGGAGAAGGCTTCGGGGGCACCCCCTAGCAG
>NW_008794160.1:1102342-1103335 GCF_000699145.1 Aptenodytes forsteri | reverse complement strand
GGCTGGAAGGCCCCAGCCCGCCCCAGCCTCTCTTACCGTGTCGCACCAGAATGAACCTGTGGAAGGCACGCAGCGCCTCCGCAGCCCCGCAGCTGATCTCCTGGTCCGTCTCGGCACAGGACAGGGTGAGGTGCCCCATGAGCCGCCCCAGGAATTGGAGAGGCTTCTCTTTGAAGAGGAAGGCGTTGCCTTCTCCCAAGGGCGAGGCCTGTGGGAGAGAGGAAGGAGCCGAGCTGTGGCACGTGGGACGAAAGGCCTAACCCCTGAGAGCGGCCCCAGGGCCGAGTGCCGCGTGAGGAGGAGCTCTGGAGGGCTCTGCCCTGCGCTGCACCCCGTGGAGACCCAGCCTGCGGCAGCAGCGTCAGGGCAAGGACCGTGCTGCCTCCCTGTGAAGGGAGCCCTGGCAGGCTTTTGCCTTCCCTCCCCATGAGCCCATGGGACTGGGGTGCCTGAAGGAGGATTGAGACCCTGGGTCTGCAGGTCCTCCACACTCACGTTCAGCTGACGGAGCCCTCCTTGCCCACCTGAGGACTCCCCATTTCCACAAAAGGGTGCAGCCATGCGCCCTCTTCTCCTGCCGGATCCTTCTGGCAGGCTCTCCCAAGGCCCGGCACCTCCCTGCCCGGCCCTCCACAGCACGGGAAGGGAGGGCCTGCGGGGCCGCAGCAGGAGCCCCGGGGCCAATGGGCTGGGAAAGGGGCTGGGGGCGGGCAGTGGGAAGAGTACGGTCCGGTGGCCATCTTGTGCGTGCGGGAGGCCTACCGGCGCGGGTCCCACGGCGGTCTGTGTCGGCTGTAGGACGCGGCGGACTTCCTAACGGAAGCAGGCACTGTTTCCCCTCTCTGTCTGGATCGGACGCGCCCGTCGGCAGCGAGATGGCAGCGGGGGCCCTCCCGCCATGGTGGTGTACATTCCCCAAGCTCCGTGTCGACCTCCCTCCCGTCATGCACGGCATTCCTCGCCTCTTCCGATCAGGCGCTGTGCGGTGATCGG
>NW_008794160.1:1102112-1102323 GCF_000699145.1 Aptenodytes forsteri | reverse complement strand
CGGGAGCGGCGGCAGGGAGATTTGAACGGTAACGGCTGCCGGGTGGGTGAGTGCTGCTCGCGGCCCCCGGTGCCGGCTCGCGTCAGAGGCTGGGTGGTCTCTCGCTCGTCTTCTGGCGGCAGCATCCCGGGGAGGCTGGGGGCGCGCTTGGCGCCTTTCGCCGGGCGGTCCCGGTTCCGGTCCCGGCCGCGGGCGCCGGCGCCGGCCGGGG
>NW_008794160.1:1064562-1101777 GCF_000699145.1 Aptenodytes forsteri | reverse complement strand
AACGTGCTTTTCCTTTCTACGAGTTTGCTCGGAGTAGAAAAGCATTGACACTGGCTATGCTTTCTCCTTACAGGTGCTGAGAAGAATTGCAAGATCCCCGTTCCTCTCAGAATGGCTGTAGGTGACTACGAGGAAATTCTCAAGTACTATGAATTACATGAAACAATTGGAACAGGTAGGCTTAATCTGTGAATGCAAACAGACACGTGCGATCTGTCTAACCACTTCGGTAGTTATCTGAGCATAGATTAACTGTTACTGCAGAATCTATAGGTCATGTTTCAAGTGTCTGTTTTGGGGGGCAGAACTCTAGTGATCACTTCTTCCTCTAATGAAGATGCTGCACGCTATGCATGCTATGTACTCCAATGTAACTGAGATAGGCAAGAAAGTATGTCATCACACTGAGCTTTAAACATCTCTTTTTTTGAATTCTAGGTGGGTTTGCAAAGGTAAAACTTGCGCAACATCTTCTCACTGGTGAAAAAGTTGCAATAAAAATCATGGACAAGCTTGCTTTAGGGGTAAGCCAAAAGGTACTTAAAAGTTGGTAGCGTCTTCTGCTGTTCTTGTGGAGTTCTCAAGAACACAGGGGTGCGACATGTCAAAATGCTGCCTGCTTGTCCTGTTGGCTATTGAAAGAATTTTAGCAGAAGACCACAAACCTTATGCCCTTTTGTGGACAGAGCAACATTCTCTGGCTGTAGAATTGAGGAAGTTAAAGATTATTACAGTAATTCAAACAGAATGCTGATGAGTATACTAGGTATTTTACATCTGCCCCTCTGGGTTTTGCTGATCAATGTGCCAGAATTGTAGGGGATTAATGGCAGAGTTGTTGCTGGATTGAATTTGAGAAGTTGAATTGTATGCACTCATATACATACTGTGAAATTTTGTGTTGCACGATAGGCTGATGCTTACTGTGATGTACAGGCTGTCAAAGTAGTTGGCAATTTCATAGCTTGCTGTTGTGGTCTCTTAGGATGACTTGCCTCGTGTTAAAATAGAGATTGATGCCATGAAGAACTTAAGTCACCAGCATGTTTGCCAGTTGTATCACGTGATAGAGACATCCAAGAAAATATTCATGGTCTTAGAGGTAAGAAATGGTGTTTCTGCCATGGCGAAGGTTCCTCATTTTAGCTGTAGCGGTAGATGATAACAGAGTTCAAACGAAGCAATTCTTAAAAAGTTATCTCAATGATGAGCATGTTCAAGATGCTTTAGTTTAAAAATGAAGCTGGTAATATGTTCTATGTTCTGTCTTCTTGTAAAAGCCTCTCTTTGCTGTTTACAATAAGTGAAATAACTAAGTCCTACCTTGCACTTCAGTTATTTTAAAATAGCATCAGCAGGATGTGCGGGACCCTGGAACTGCCACATGGTTGTCGCCTCCTGGGCAATCTGTATCGCCTGTGATGTTAGTGTGATGTATCTGTTGCAACGCTTCAGGCAAGAGTCAGACTTCTCAGCTTGTTTGGTCTGCTGCAGTGCTGACCTAGGGCACATGTGGGGACACTTGGGTGCTACTGTGATAAAGCAAAGGGAATGGAAGAGCATCCTCTAAGTCGCTGTCCAGTGCTCTTGTTGTTTAGCTTTCATTACTGTATTCTAAATGTATTCTCTCTTTCCTGTCTTCATGCAGTACTGTCCTGGAGGAGAGCTGTTTGATTACATAATTTCTAAGGACCGCCTTTCAGAAGAGGAAGCTCGTGTATTTTTTCGGCAGATTGTTTCAGCAATTGCTTATGTTCACAGTCAGGGATATGCCCACAGGGATCTCAAACCAGTAAGCCTGAATATTAGTCAGATTTGCATAAATAATAACGAACACCCTCTCTTATTTTTCCATTAGGAGCCGGAGTAAGTTATGCCTTTGCCATTCTCTTGTGCTTAGAGATCTTCATCTAACATCTTCTGAAAGAGCATTATTTCTACTTGCTACTGTGTTCCTCAGCTGAGCTGGATGTGGCTATATCTGAGGAAGGCGCTTCCTCTGAAAGAGAAGCAGAACAACATGCTCTAGCTGCGAGTGGAGCAGAGACATGGATCTGACTTTGAATGTTGCTTAGGCGTTTTTGTTATTCCCTTTATTCCAGCTTGTACCTGGAGAGAGTCTTTACGGTGCCATTTCATTGTGCAAACCGTTCTGTTTTCATGCCCGAAGGAAAAAGTGACACCGATAGTTTAAACAAGTGGTGGCTAGACAGAGGGTGCAAGGGGAGATGCATGCTACCGGACCCATCCTGTGGCTTTGCTGTCATTGCAGAGTTTAAGCATAGGTTTAGGGAATGGAAGACTTGAGTCCATTTGTCCTTGAAGGGGTTAGAAATTTGCTTTTGGAGATGCTGACATCTCTGAGAAAAGCAAATTCTTAGCGCACAAGCGTTTTCCTAGACAGCTCATGAAATCTTTATCTCCAAAGAACTTCTCCCCAAACAAAGCATTGTATGTACCTTTTGGAAAGAGTTGGCTTGTAGCTGGAGAGCTGACGTATTCATAGGATCATGTGACAGCTTGGGTGGGAATTGACTTCTTTAAGCTTGTTCTTGAACCTCCTGCTCAAAGCAGTGTCAGGCAAGCTTCCTGGGGCTTTACCCAGTCACATTGTCGACCTCTCCCGAGGATCAGGCAGCACAATCTCTCTGGGCACCCTGTTCAGCTTTTCACTGTCCTTATGAGGAGAAAGGCTTTTCCTTATTTCCAGTCTGAATGTTTCTTGATGCCTGTTGTCTGTCATCCCACCATGCACTGCTGTGAAGAGACTAGCTCTGTCTTCATGACCTCCTCGTAGGTATTAAAAGGCTGCCATGAGGTCTCCACTGAAGCTTTCTCATCTACAGGCTGAACAAATGTCTTTCCCTCAGCCTCTCCTCACTGAGCAAGTGCTCCAGCCCCCTGAGCAGACTGGTGGCCATCCACTGAGCTTACTTCAGTTTGATGTCTTTCCTGTGCTGGGAGGGGCAGAAACTAGATGCACTAGTCTAGCTGTGCTAGACTAGAGTAACTTCTCCCAATCTACTAGCTGTGCTCCTTTTAATACAGTCCATGATATTGCTGGCTGCCTTTTCTGCCAGAGCAGACTGCTGCCTCTTGTTCAGTTTGCTGTCTACCAACACCTCACCCCCTGCCCCAGGCCCTTCTCAGCAGATAGGAACTAGCATTCCCCATCTGGAATATGGGAAATATTCATTAGCAACCGATCAAAATCTCCAGAGGAGAGCTTTAGGTAAATTCTGGCTGCTAATGACAAGAAGAAATAAGGTGAAAGAAAATGTGGTTCCTTGGATAATTAGGTTATAGAAGCATTTATTACCACTTTCTCTTTTACCAGGAAAATCTGCTGATTGACGAAGAACATAATTTGAAGCTGATAGACTTTGGACTTTGTGCAAAGCCAAAGGTAAGAGTATCAGTTGCTTTCACAGAATAGAGCTAAATCAGCTACTGCACGCACATAAAAAATGCATGTTTGACTTCAGAGTGCAATGCAGAGACTTGCCCAAAGACCCTAAATTCAACCTGTTTGCATAGTTGTCATCCAGTCACTAATTACTTGGTAGGGCCTTAACTCTGTGAAGGAGCAGTTAACTGCATGTTATGACCAGACTGTTAGATCATTTTCTCCTCTTACACATCATATTTTATCGTCTTTTATGTATAGCATCTGCTGTCACATATAAAGACCTGTTATATAAAGCTTATGTTGGTGTGCATTTTTCCCTAATAAGTTTCAGTGGTGTATGTCTTTTTTTTTTTTTTTTCCAAAAGATTTGTATGTATGTGGAGATTGTGGATCAAAGCAAATAGTTTATTCCAGTTACATTTACAAATCCTCTGGTTCCATATGCTTGTACTGAGTTGTTTCCCCAAGTTTAAAATTGGTTTCCAGGAGCCTTTTCTATTTGTCAGCTTAACGTGCAAGGTGGGTGCTGTTAAGAAACAATTTAATGGGAAGAATGTCTTACTGATCCAAAGACAATTACTTGTCCTCAGATCATTTTGCTTGACTCAAGTTAAAGCGTTTTGCACACAATCAAGACTATTAGACCATCATCTTGGTGGTATAATGTCATCTTACTCTGATCTGCTTACAACAAAGCCCAGGCGAAGTAATAACATGGTTTTAATAAGGAAGTATTTTTAGTGGTTCTTCATGAAGTTATTGCATTAAATATTGGTGTAAATAACCAGCTAGCCTCATGCCCAGTAGCTCTTGGATTACTTCTTCCCAAGTTCCATCTCTTGTCTCTTCGCAGTCGTAAAGGGAAGTATTCTTATTGGAGGAGGAGCTGTGGAAAAGACTGCTAGGTTAAATAGCTGAATGAGCAGCTTGGGATCTGAACGTTTATAGGATACTCATGTTCTTAGACAATTTTTGCCTAGTGAAGCCATATATTACACCAAAGCAAAATATAAGGTGAATGTAGATGCACAGCAGAGGAAAATGAAGCCTCTGAGGCCTCTAATGTGTTGTTGCTGGAAGACTTAAGCTGTGTTAAAGCCAATGCTTCTGTGTGATGGGTTTTCTGTGTTATTCTAGGGTGGCCTTGATTACCATCTGAACACATGCTGTGGAAGCCCAGCTTATGCAGCCCCAGAGCTGATTCAGGGCAAAGCATATATTGGCTCAGAGGTACGTAGCACAGTTTTGGGTTAGGTGGGTTTTTCCCCCCTCACCCTGTATATTTAAAAGTGGTGAGGTTGGTTTCTCTCTTGAGTACTGCTGGATAACGTTGCCTAGGTAGTTTTCAGAAGTTGTGTGACTAGCCTCAATAGTCACAGCCTGGAATAGCACATAGTGGTCTTGGCCACTGGTCATGTAGCTGGCTAGTTCGTCTCTGACTAATCCTTCGCTATCTCCATTTGTTGCTCCATATTTTAGTGCCCTACGAACAGTAACTTAAACTCCTTCCTTCTGCACATTCTTCAAGCAGCGACTTGTTCTGTTAATTATCCAACAACTCTTGTTGCAAATTTCTGTGCAGTCTCAGTATCTTGTATGCTTTACCAGGCCTGTCTTTAGCTTGAAATTTGTGTATGAAAACTTCTTCTCTTTGTACTGCGCAGTGTAGTAAAATTTGAGAGAAGAAAAAGTGTAGAGTTTATCCAACTTTGGTTCCATGTCTAGAACATTAGGACCTGCTACTTGCCTCTGTGAATCCATCCAAAATGCTGTAATTGCAATCCCCTCAAACTTCTTAAATTGCTGTGCTGTTGGATGGAGTCAGTCTTTTTTCCTTTTACATACCTTTGCACTACTGTCCTTGGCCTCTAACTCCTGCTTTCTTTTTTTGTTTGTTTGTTTTTGTTTTCCATGAAGTCCAATGCTTTCCAAGCCTCCTTCTTCTTTATGGTCTAAGTGGGAATTACAGTATGAGGCATGTGGACTTTGTTGTGCCTGTACAAATAGAGAAGAAGCAGTAGGGCTTTAAAGTTGATTGTAACTGTGCTGACAGCTATTGTAATAAGTAATACATTACCATACTAAATCCCTTGTGATGAGTTTGATTTCATTTTTGCCAGTGAAATCCTTGTAGATTGAAGGTAATGCAGCAATCTGATGACCTAAGGAGAGGATATTGGTTTTACTAGTGCTCTAGCTTGAGTGAATTGAAAATTGAATTTGGGTTGTGTGCTTTCACTTGGAATATAAGAGTTCTGTACAGAATTAAGGAGCCTACTTTTCATGACTTGTATGTGGACATTGCCAAAGGGGACAATATTACCTGTCTCTAAGCCATTTTAGATAGATCAGGTTCATGAACTTCCACTCTTATTTTTTAGGCAGATATTTGGAGCATGGGAGTACTGCTGTATGCTCTACTGTGTGGCTTTCTCCCCTTTGATGATGACAATGTCATGGCTGTCTACAGGAAGATAATGGTAGGTATTGATGGTGCTAGAATACACTGGGAACAGACGTTGCTAAGCATTATGAGAGGCCTTTGCTTTTCTGATGGCAGAACCTGTTGAGCTGTGCCTAGGGCGAAAAAGCATATCTGCTGAATTTTGTTACACTTTGCTACTTTTCCTATCAGTATTTTGTGGATTTGTTTCCATCTTTGATCAGCCTTTGCAGTACTGTAGCTTGGTCCTGTGATATGATAGGAAACTGAGTTTCAGAAGCATTTTCTTGCCAGTGGGCTGGATTTTTGTATCTGAGCCTTTATGTGGCTTCTCCCTGTATTATGTGGAATAGAATTGCAAATATGTCATTTGATTTACCAAAAATAATGTTCTTAAATGTCAGCTATTCTCATGTCTAGGAAAAGCAGGATTCTGCATCTGCTATTATGCTTTCCCCCTCAAAAATGAGGAGGAAATGTAAGACACCATGATCAACAGAAAAAGTTGAATAAATAGTAAGTAATAGAATTCAGTAATTGGTTCTGTTTCCCTATGAACTCCTCCTGATGCAGCTGAACAGCTGCTGTTCCATTTCATACACACATCTCTACCAATCACTTCTAAGCTGCTGTAAAATTTACGTTGATAAAGCTTCCAGTAAGCGAGCAGGGTTAGGAGTAGCTGTGTTGGGTAAGGGCTTTGGCTTCCTCTACCTCGTTCTCCTTCTCTCATCCAGAGTCTGATATGTCTGAAAAAGCCCAAAAAACCTCCTTGAGAGTGTCCAAGGACTACTCTGGTAGGAGGCAACTGACAGCTGATCTACACAGGGAGTGTTTTCAGGGTGCATAACAATCAGAGCTCTATAAAGTGCAGGATTAGTTCATCAAACAGCATGGCTTTTTAGTCTGCAATTGGAGTGGACTTGAGTACCTTGACAGAAGATCTGTAGGAAGCTCAGTTTGAGTTGTTGTAAAGAACAAAAAAAAAACTTAAAAAAAAAAAAAAAAAGAGCAGCAATGGCTAGCGGATCCAAAGAGATCATGTAAAGGTGCTGATATTCACGTAAGTCATTAAAATGATATGACTTTCCTACTTGCATAATCATAGAATATCTCGAGTTGGAAGGGACCCATAAGGATCATTGGGTCCAACTCTGCTCCTCGCATGACTACCTAAAACTAAACCATATGACTAGAGCATTGTCCAGATGCAAGCACTTGCAATTTCTCTGTAAAATTGCTATAAAGGGGAATCAACTAGGTTGTCAATCAGACTTGAGCTACCTTTCGCTCTCTGCTTGTGGTGTGAACTGTATTGTCTACCCGTAAGGTTAGTATACCTTGAGAACTTGTCTATTTATAAGCATACTTTTGTAGGATGACAGAAAATCCTTTATGCTGGTCATTATGCCAAGATGCAGAACCTGGTAAATGATGGTTATGGTATTCATTCTCTTAAACTTGTCAATAGTTGAAACGTGAACAGAGAGCTTAAATGTGGAACAGAGATCCTAAGATTATCAAAGATGATTTCCGCATAGTTATAGTTGTCTAACATGCACAGGAACTAGGAGCTGAGTTGTTTGGACTGACAGAAAGTTGGCCAGTGAAACTTGTTTAAGTGAATTGAGACGACCAAGTTTTAGAACTTAGTCTGTGTGCAGTCGAAAACCAATAATGTCACAGGTGTTAAGATGCAGGCTTGCTATTTCCACTCTGAATTTGTTTTAATTTTATGTGATTGTGAACTGAAAATTACTTGCAATGAGGACACTTAAGCACTGTTGTGGAATTTAATTTCACACATTATAGATCCTGAGATTTATTGTAATGTCAACTCAGAACTATTGTTCCAAGTCAATGTAATAATCTGCTGCTTGAATCTAATTAGGATTGTATGACTTACATGCAATGTTTCCTTCCCTGGAACGTTCCACATCTCTTCATTTGGGAATGCTTGAATACATGCCTGTACTTTTTGAATGAAAAATGAAGCATGTGATGTAACTTCTGTAAAAAAAACTTATTTCTGTTGTGATCTTACGCATCTGGTAGCTATTGCAAGCTATTTACTTTCCAGCATTGCCCTCATTCAGATAGATGCTAATTTTGTTTTTCCTTGTCTCATGTTCTGTAGCAATATATTAAAAACGAAATGTAGATTGATGTGTTGCTTGTCTTGGCTTAGTTTCAGGGTAAAGCTGCATTGTGAAACAGCCTACAAACTATTTATAAATAGCTCATTAGTAGTGTCTGTAAAGATGTAACTTAAATTCTTTAACTTGTGATGTCAAAGCAATACGTACTCTGCTTAGAAATGTATGTTGCATATAATAACTGTTTTGTTATTGAGGCATTTGTAGAAATAAAGCTGCCTTGACAAATTGATAGTTATTTCACAATGGCTGTTTACTGATTTTTATTTATTTTTTTCTGCATTTTCATTGAGAAGTAAATGATCCTTGATGGTGAATTTGGTTAGGTTTTTAGCTAGTGTTGTTGTACCTCAAATCTGAAAGCCATTTTCAATTTTCTTCTAATCAAGCATTAAAAAAAACCCCAGTAAATCATTTGATTGGAAGAAACTTACCTGTTAGATCTGCAACCTTTTTCCTGTCTGCAGTATGAGTAGAGATCAAAACTGTAGCATTAGGTGTAACCTATTCAAAAAAAGAATAGCTAAATGTTGAGGATCGCTTATTTTTAGTGTCTGAAAAATAGTGATTTCAATGAATATTCGCATTCAAAAGTCCTCTAAGATCAGTCATTCATGCTCCAACATGTTTGCACTTATAAAACTTTGGTATCAAGTTGATATGATGAAACCATGCAATAGGTAGGGAGCAGGTTAGCTGCAAAAGTGGACTGAGATGGAAATGTCACACAAGCTAAGTGGGTGAAAACTGCAGCTGATAATTCAAACATAGCATTTTCCTTACTAATACAGCTGGGGTTTAGTACTACCATTAAATTTATTCAAGTCATTCTTAAAGCTAAGTTTGCATGTGCCTGCTGTTCTTCCTTTTTGACCAAATACAGATGTCACTATCATCCAAGTAATTCAGCAGTTTCTTTTGAGCTAGCCGTTCAAGGTTCATTCTAAATCCTTTTTTTTCTGCAGAGCGGAAAATACAGTATTCCAAAGTGGCTCTCTCCTAGCAGTACGCTACTACTTAACCAAATGCTGCAGGTAAAGGTATTGCTTCTGTTCAGCAGGTCTATAAAGTACTGTTGCATAGGTCAAAACATTACATTAATGAAATACTTAAAAAATATTCAGTGTTTAAACAAGAAGTTTAATTCTTACAAATTTTTGAAGAAAAGATTAATATTGCCTTCTGCTGAAAATTCTTTGAGAAGAATGATTGGGTATAGAAATAATTAAACAAAGTTTAAATGATTAAACAAAGTCTTCAAACAGCCCACATTTGGTTGTTCTTAATTATGCTATATAAATAAAAGCTGTTTTATAAATGAAGCTAAACATACTGAATATGCATTTGGGCTACATTTAAGTAATCTAGCCAATGCTAAATATTCCTGGAACATTTATTGTAACTGTAGGTTCTATAACTGCTCTTCATAGCTCATGTGCTTGACCTTCCTTTTGGTGAAGCTATGAAGCAGTACTGGTTTCCATTTGAGCTTCTATCCTCCCTAAAATTCTGAGTAGAAGACAAATTTTCTTCAGTTCTCAATGATTTAAGTATCAGCTTGATTTTTATTGCCCACTAGGTGGACCCAAAGAAGCGGATTACAGTTAAACATCTATTAAGTCACCCTTGGCTCATGCAAGGTTATTCTGATGCTGTTCAGTGGCAAAGTAAATACCCAGTAAGTACACTTGTTAGATGAATACGAAAGTATTTAATGTAATCTTTACTGGCTTACTACTGTCCTCACAGTGTGGGGGTGTGAAGACATTTCTCCAAAGATGAACTTTGAGGTGGCCGTGGTTCCTTTCTGATTCTTCCTGCTGCCAAATGTTATTACTTTCTCTCGATTTCTCTTGAGGAGGAGTTTCAAATGTGTTTTCATTGTATTCTGCAGCTGATGCTTAATTTGTAAAATAACTGACTTATCTTCAAAATGTGAAGTATTTCCACATATGAATGACCAGTTGATTCTCTAGGCTGCTTGGTCAATAACTTCGTTTAAGGTGCAAAACGCAAATATTCTTGAAAGCATGTTAGACAGGATTATGGTTTGTCTTGTATCTAGTCCTCACTGAAAATTGCTAGTTTGAATAAAAATTTGACCTCATTGAGAGTATGTCTGTCCTGTCTCTCTATCACTTGTTTTACTTATGTGAGAGACTAAGATAGTATGGAGAGGAAATAAATAAAATAATCTAGCTGTCAGTAGTACGTACTGAGGAGAAGTTCCTGCATGTTTGCAGCCAATGCCTCCGTTTGGCCACTGGATGCCACTGTTTCTCTAGATAAAGAACAGATTTACTGTGCTTGCAGATGAGTTCTAACTGGCTCTAGAAAAAATGTGCATGTCTGATAGCTTTGAATGTTTAAGGAGAGATGAAAGTGTAGCTTCCATTCTAGTAAAAATCTCATCTGCTGTCAGGCTTTCTTATTTGAATTCACAACCTCTCACCAAGGAGGGGCCAGACTGTGAAGTTGTTGAACTTGTATGACTTTTTCAGTCTGTTCCCTACAATATTTAGCTATGATGCTAACTATTTAAAATAACAAGGTCTAAAATCATGGTTGATTATTGACTCAGCCCACTGGGTTTCATGACAGTGTCATAGTCAGATGTGGATTATGAGACAACTTGAAAGCCTCATGCTTCAATATCAGTTATGTTCTTGCAGCTGGGACATCTTGATGAAGACTGCGTGATAGAGCTTTCTGTGTTTCATAAACAGAGCAGGGAGAGTATATCCGAATTAATATCAGAGGTAAGAAGTATATATCAGTAACTTACAGTAATTAAACACAGTAATACAGTAAATAAATTTACTGTATTAACAGACTAATGCTCACTTATTCTCAAGTATGAAATTTTTAATACTTTTCAGAATTAAGGAGCCCCTGCAGAACTCCGGAATCTAGCTGTAGGTTATAACTACAGTTCTGCAGTTCAAATTTGTTTTTTACCTTTTCCTCCTTTAATTGTGCTTGTGATGTTTCCTAATCCTTACTGTTATTTCCCACCATGGTAAAATCCTTCTGAATCTCTTAAAGTCAAAATAGACTTCAGAAATTTATAGTTGAACAACAGATGCCGTTTGCTGGGTTAACTCTTTGCTTTCAAGTGGTTCAATAAGAAGGAGGAAAAAAAAAAGTAAGAGAAAAATATCAGAGCATCACCCAGACTATAAAATATGTTTTTGGGAGTTACTATTCACACTTTTTTAAAAAAAGTGAATATGTTTAGTCACTTTTGAGTACAAATGACAAAAGTTGGACTCACTACTTCTAGAAGAATTGTACAAATGTTAGCAATGACATTGCAAGCTGTAGAAGAGACTTAAAATATGATGCCTACTCCAGCTTTAACCTGAATCTGAAAATTCTCCCTTGAAATTGAATTTTTTGCTTCTTTGTACGTGGTAGCAGTGACATAGTTCTTCGCTTTGGAAAAACTGTTAGGGTTTCCGTGCAACTGTAGTAGAAACAGACTTTTAACATGTCTGTTAACGTGTGTGATACTTAAGATGGATTTGTGGAGTTAATGCTACTTGTTCTTCAGTTGTAGGAAATAATCTGAATAATCTGTCTACGTGGGGAAGAGTCCTTACAAATAGATTTGTGGCATTTGCATAGTCCTTTACTGGAGGACTTCTAATCCCTTGTACCTAATTCAAACTAATTGTACTATGCTGCAAACCTGTCAAGCATTGTACCCATGTTCCTCACACAAGCAAAGTTGTTGAAAATCATGCAAAAAGTTGGTGCCGCTCATGGGGGAAGAACAGGGGGGAGACTTCAAAAAAAATTGAGACTCTCTTTGAAATACTGGCTGAACTGAATTAATAGCTTTGCCATTCACTTCAGTAGGTAGATTCTGGCCCCAGCATTAGTTTTCACTAGTGAGCGTACCACAGACTGACTTGCAAAGAACAACAACCATAGTCTGTTTCTTGATCTCTAACAAATAGTGTGAATCAACTGAAGTCTGAAATTACAGTTAGGTGATCAAACATTAGAGATGCACATCAGGTAGAAAAACTTGCAGAAACACAGAAATTTTCAGAAGGCTTAACTTGCTTTGTACTTTGAAGTACAATTTTCTCTGTTTCCGAAGAGGAGATTAAAATACTCTTTTGGTTTCCCCCTTCCAGTGGAAATACAACCAAATGTCAGCAACATATCTCTTGCTTCAATCCAAGAAGGCTCGTGGCAAGCGTGTTCGCTTAAGGGTTCCATGTCTAACAGGGCATGCCAGTATAGCACAATCAGCAGGCCTCGAGGTAAGTTTTTGAGTTTAAGAGGACAACATACTGATTAAAACGCTGCTCTGCATTAACAAAGCTCTGCCTAGGAAAACAGACTGGTGCCCTAAACATCAGTAAGAGAGCATGTGTGCAGTCAGCCAAAGTCTTGGTCGTTAAACAGTTCAGTCTCCTCATTAGCATGTTTTAGCAAGCTGGGCTGCTTCTACAAATTGATGCTACTGGAATAACTATCTGGGAGGACATGGTGCATTATGAGTACTGCACAGAATCTCCTGTTGGCTACTCATGGAAATGGACTAAAATTGCCCATTGTCTGGCCTACGTGATCATTCCAGATTTTCCTCTGTGATGCCTACCTTCTTACTACACTCTTTCACATTAGTCTCTAAATATTTTTGCACCGTGCTAGTTGCATTTAGCATGGCTTAGTAAGGAAGGTCTTCTGAAACATCCTGGCATGTCATCTGGGCAGCCTACTTGAAGATGACATGGACACTACATGAGCTGATGGTCAAAGGGAGAGACCCATTCCTTCCTCATCCTTTTAGAACACAATCCCAGAGAGGATTCTGTTTACTTTGAGTAAAGGAAACGTTGCTGATGTTTTTCTGATGAAGCGGTTTTGTATATCTTATGGTAATTTCTGTTCCTGTGGTTTGGTAGCAAAGTGCAAATAGGGCACTTCAGAACTTGTCTAAAGTTGCTAAATTGCTTGCAATATCATATATAATATGCAGCTATATGTGATGTCGGTGATACTCGTCTGTGTTTGACAAACTCAAAAGCATTCAGTAAAATTGCAGGCTTCCTGTTAGCCGTTCCCCCTTGAACTGTAGACATCTGTGTAAAATTGTTAACTAGCTATCTAAATGTGCTAATCTCCACATAGAGACAAGCACTCAGAATAAATACTTTCTCCTGCATCTGATTCAATCGCATGTAAATAATTTCAGTTCAGTCATAAAACTGCTTTGAAACGCAGATGAGAATTTTAAGATTACCAGTGCTGCATAACAGATCATGAATCGTAAGTGTTGCTGAATATGCGTAACGTGATTTCCATGATCATGGTGGGTTAGTCTTTTACACTCAGATGATTTTAAGGTGGAGGTTCTCTAGGTTCAGTAGCGCTGATGCTGTGAAGTTACTTCATCTCTAGTCGTGTCCTAGGTAAATTGATCTGGCTAATGCTACTATTTAACGTATGCATTATGCTTTCACAGGTGATTGTGAAAATCATGTCTACACAACACAACAATCCATTAGTCCTTCTACAGTGCTCAGGGCACATTTAACTTACCTGCATGTAGATACTGTGAGTGAATATCAACTGAATTTGCTGAAATACCCAACTGGCAAAGTTCTCTAGCTAGAGCTGGTCTAATGTGAAGTCAATCAAGCAAACAGCACCTTTATCTTAGCCAGTTTCTGAATTTGGTGACACAAGCTTGTACATAATACTGCCTTATTTCAAGCAGTTTGATGTACAAGGATATTCCAAAAAATTCACCATGTCATGACTTTCTTCTGGAATACAGTAGCCAAGGAATCCTATTCAGGCATTCATATTGTAATGGAACATGATTTCAACTGCAATATCAGGCTGTTAGCTTCTTGGCTGTAGCTAGCAGCCCTCTGGTGAGGGCTTTTTAGTAAGTCATTTTAGTAGGTCTGGTAGCATACTGGGAATCTCTGTTTCTATTCCAGTAGTAATGAGAGATCTGATCATTGCAATAGCCTTGATCATAGGCCAAGAGAAACTTACCGGCCAGCAGAACATAGCTTCCTAAAATGGTATCCATTCCAGCTGAGAACTGATCATTTAAAATATTGTATGCAATTTCACTGAAGTGGTATGAAACAAGTCCTTGGGAAGAGTTTCCTGAAAATAACAAAAGGTGTTAGAAACTAAGAATACTGTGATATATTCTGTGATATACCTCTGATTGTATGTGGTGTGCGCCATGAAGGTTTGCAATCTTGGCTGAAGTTATGAATCCTGTGATTTAATAAATGACAACTTTTTCCAGGGCTAGCAATTCGATGAAGGCTTCTGGATGCTAGTTCAAGTACTGTTGCAGATTCCATAATCATATGTTTTGGATGTAATGTGTTTACCTTTATCCAGCCCCCTTTCGGACTTTACTGCACTCTTTTCTTGGGTTCTTTCCAGCTTATTTGGCTTTTGGTGAAAAGAGCTTGTGGTCGAAGTCTTGAAATACAAAGCAGGTATTTTTTGTGAGTTGCTTCTCTTCTTGAGACAGGTCATGAAAGACGACTCGGTAATGGTGCTTTGAGAATAATTTCACATCTGCTTTTGATACAAATGACAAATCCACAATGACAATATTAAAGTCATATTATAAAACTTAGGTCACTGGCATGGGAACTTCCATTAGCTGTTAACCATAATTAGGAACTTAGAAAGAAATTAGATTTAGATTTTAATGACACTTTTCTGATGAAATCTTCCTTTTAATAGTGCAGTGGAATCTCAACTGAATCTTTCTTTTCAGTCTGAAAAAACTATGACACATGAAGATGTGCCAGACTGCAGTGAAGTGCCGCATGCATTTGGATCCATGGAATTTTCTGATGCAGCTTCACTGTTTGAAGAATCTCCGTTAGAAGAATTTATTCTAAATACTCGCAGAACAAAGCAGTTGTATAAAGAATAAATACTAGTTACTTTAAAAAAAAAGATAATTACTATTCTTAATCAAAAAAATCTTATTCTCATTGTACATAAAACTTATTATATATTTAAATATTTGGTGGACCCTGGCCGAGGGGAGTTACAAACTGAGAAAAGAAATGTTTTAAATGTATAGCTGAACATAAATTGTGGCTTCCTCTAGCTGTAAGTCATGATTCATTTGATGAGGACTTGAGCTTTGACATTTGGTTTGCATAAAAAGAGCTTATAGGGAATGAGTACGAGGCAATGAGGATTTTAAAGCTGATGGGAAAACAATAAGGTACAGCAAACAAGATCTTTGAGCTAGGCTATAGCTGGACAAGTCTTTGAAGAAGTTCAGCCTGTCTGTATTGGACAAGAAAATCCAATGAAGCAATTAAAATGATAGTTAAACCAAATGAAAATTCTTAGCTGTGTTCAGATGAGCTGGTGAGGAATAGTCTTAAACTTGCAAGCTGAAGAATTTAGAAGAGCAGATAAAGAAATGGCAAATGAGATGTTTATGAGCAATTTACAGAGGGAATCAGAGGTATTGAAGAATTTTTAACTATTTTGCTCAATAGACAAGCATTGTATGGTATTTTTAAGCTGCTTCAATTTTAGAACTTCCTTGTCTGTAACATTTCTGAATGTGATCAGAATACAGCAAAGGACGCCTTTTTTTTTTTTGTTACATCTCTCGTAGCATTCAAGGCATGATGCTCAACTGGATGATACAGAATTCACACTGTCAACTCCAGTGACAAGAAAAGTGGCATCAAAGCAGCATGAAAACAAAGAGAATGTTGATACAGAGTCAGCTTTAAGAAATGAAATGCCCTTTGCGCTTCCTGCTCCGAAGACTCCTTTTGCGAAGAGTCAGATTGAGACGCAAGTACAAACCATACCCTTTCAGGCACCTGCCTTCAAAGGTATGGTGAATGTAACTAATGAAAACTTAGAACATATACATTGCTTAGGAATAATTGTCAGTCAAAATACAAACACACTACTTGAGTATACAGCACATCTGTTTCTGGAAGACTTAACTTTTTTTGCCATATTCACCAGCCTGGTGGTTGTAGTACATCTGGTTAAGGTGCTGCAAGAGGTTTAACCATACATCAGGCCATGTTACTTGTATGTTAATTACAGAAGTCATTGCTGCTTACAGTATTGCACGTGCATGCCTTTTGGCACGTTCTGCCATGGAGCCAAGTGCTGCGTTCTTAAGATTTGCGTCTGGTTCCAGTTTTCCTTGAAGGCTGAGAACACAATTTCCTCAACACTCTGTTTTTCCTTTGTTACTACCTTGAGTTAAAATAAAGGCATACTTTTAGTCAAGTCTGCTTTTATTGCTTCTTCTAAGAGAAATCTAACTTTTGGATTTCTCAAGGTAGTGTATCAGCATTTCCACAGTAACAGTCCAGTGTGGCAGTGAAAATACTTCTGTTAACCATGTATAGATCTTACAGTTATGTGATAGACCGACCACAGAAATCTGTCTAAATTATGTCAGCCTTTCTGAGTTAACAGAAATTTGTCCTCAACCTGTCTAGTCTATTCTTATGAAAAATGATGGATCCTGTATGTACATTACCATTCCCTTCAACCATTAACATAAAAGTTTTGGTGTTGATATTGTAAATGCTAACTCTGTCCTTCAAATGCCAAGGACTCCTTACAATAGGAGACTCTTCTGTTTCAGATGCTAAGGAACATTGTTCAGAAAGAGTAAGTCTTTGCAGGCTGATTCAATCCCCAATAAGGGATCTTGGACATACTGCTGTTCAATGACATCCTTTGTAAAGGATTTAAGGAAGAACACTACAAAGACTAGTTGTTTATATGAGTTTGATTTTTGTCTTAAGTTTGTATGCACTAACTTGTGACGTTTGACTTCATGGTAAGTTTAAAAAGCAAAAGTAGGTACTCTTTCTGAAATGGGAAATGCAGAAACACTGTTTCAGCTCATTTTAGTGAGGTATTTCTGAGGATTAAACAATTAAAAGCTAATTCTTTGTTTCATTGAAAGATCTTTGATTCAGGAAAGGTAGTATTAATACTTTCTTAGGGATAGAAAAGTGGAAGTATCCATTGGAAATTTTGAGATCATCATTGTCTGGGGCCAGGTGGAATTCTGTAGAGAGCTGAAACTTCGAACATTGAAGTTGGGTTTAATTGTAACACCTCATTTGCTGACTGTTTCACTTGGTGTTTGCTTCTGCACATGCAAAAGCATGCTCTGCAGAACTCTGTCAACGTATGGGTAACAACTTTTTAGGCTGTTATGTACTATCACACCCTTCATATAAGGGAAATGGCTTGGTGAAGAACGCAACTATTTGACAATGAATTGCTCAGCATTTATTCTGGGACGAGTGGCAGAGCAGGAAAGCAATTCTAATCCTCTTCCTTTCCAAATTTCTAATACTGAACCGCATTGGTTGCTCTAAGGCTTGACTTGTAAAGCCCTGGGGAAATCAGTTGCAGTTTTTCATTGTAGAGTAGGGGTGGTATTGTTATTACATTAAAAACATATTTTGTCATGTGTAAGATACAGATCTGAGATAGAAAAAGGGGCTGGTTTTAGAAAGAAATTATTAATCATGAGAAATCCTTGCTGAAGAAAAGAAAATCCTTTATGCAAAAACTACCTGCTTTGGCTTGGATGCTTTCTTTCAGAGAGCCAGTTCACTACAGTCACCCCAATTAAGAAACCCACAAACCCGACAAACACAGATGAATTGACAGCAGCTGAGGTTCTTCCTGAAAGAAGGTAAATGTCCAGTTATTTGCGTACACTTCTCATTTAGAGCTGGACCGTCTTAATCCATGTACTGCCTAGAAAGTCTTGTTACAACAGCAAGCTGTTATTTCCATTCTCTTGGTAAAAACCTTCCTAAAACCTCTTTCTGCATTCACTAGAAAACACTGAAAGCAGAGAAAAGTTTTGAAACTATAACTTGGTTATCTTCAGAATATATTCCTATTCTCCATAATGTAAGTTCCTTCTTACTCCAGTTCCCCAGAGGGCTGCAGTTTCTATATACAACTCTGGGTTTAAATCTCAACTGACTTTCACACAGAAACTCTCGTAATACTCACTTTGGTTTTATTCATTCTGTCAGGTCTGGTAATATTTTAGTGACATATCTGAAATAACTGATTTCTAAACACTGAGGAAAAATAACTAACTGATTAATTTGTTCACGTAACAGGTTTCATTCAGTGGAATTAGATCTCAACCTAGCTCACGTGGATAGCAGCCAAAAGAAGAGAAAAGCCAAAATATTCGGAAGTCTTGAAAGAGGCCTAGATAAAGTGATCACAATGCTTACGCCAAACAAAAAGAAACGATCCACCAGAGATCGTCCAAGGAAACTTAAGGTATTGTTGCTGGAAAAATCTTAAATGAAAAGAAGTATAATTATTGAAAACATCCAATACCTTTAGAAATGGTCTGGTGAAAACTTCTGTGATCTGACCTGCCTGCATTCTACAGTAAAGTGCAGTTGCTCTTACTGCATTCTGTTAACACAGTAATGTCCCAGTTATTGCCAAGAGATGTCGTGTTAGTCTGGGCTCAGGCAAGTTACCAAGAGATCAAGGGAGGAGTTTGGCCATTGCTTTTTATATCCCATTTAAACCAAACGTGAGGGAAGCAGGATGGTTTTAAAGGAACCCTAGCTGAAATTTTTTAATCGTGTTATTTGTATAGAGATATACTGCTAGCTCTCCCACTAAAAAAAAAAAAAAAAAAAAAAAAAAAAAAAAAAAAAAAAAAAAAAAAAAAAAAAAAAAAAAAAAAAAAAAAAAAAAAAAAAAAAAAAAAAAAAAAAAAAAAAAAAAAAAAAAAAAAAAAAAAAAAAAAAAAAAAAAAAAAAAAAAAAAAAAAATAAAAAAATAATTAATTTTGATAACATTCCTGGCTTAGGTTTAGGTAGTCCAGGAGTGATATGTCTGTTCCAAGATAGTCTTTAGGTGTCAAGAGAACCTGAGATTAAACTTAAAGCTTAAATAACTACACCTTATGAAAGAATTTCTGTCAGCATAATTTTGTTTAATGTTTTGATGTCACTGCCTCTGAGCCAGTCAGCTACTTGTTATTTAAGTAGCCATAGAAAAAGCAGTTCCTCGGGTAGCGCATTGCACAGAGCACTTTAAAATCACATTAATAATTTGTACCTACCAAAGTTGACTCGTGGTTAATATCAGCTTTGTAGAATACACATCAAATGGCATTGGCATAATACTAGTGTAGTGAACAGAATTGTATACATCACTCAAAAGCAACTAATATACTTCAAAAGTTATACACGGAGGAATTTATACTTGAATCTGTAGATAACATGTTTGGAAAACATGATTAACATGAATGAGGCAAGGCTGTTACTGAGGCATAAACAGTTCCATAGAAATAAGTGATGTATACCTTCAGCTGACTGGCTCCTGGAGCTGCAGCTGTTAGGACACCTACTGTACAGTAAGAGCTGTCTATCAGTAAAAGGACCATTTTGTGTTTTGCAGCCTGTGTAAATGGAATTCAGCTACTGTATTCCAGTTGGAAGCTTTTCCAAGAGGCACTTGTCAGAGGCAAGGTGGCAGTCTTACAAGTTCAGGACACATGTTTGGCTACAAACCTGACCAACTCATCGGACAGGAGTCCAGACTGTGCAAATAATTCAGGAACCTGAGCAATTGGAAACAAAAGCTAGATCTTCTGTCTCTAAAAGCTTTTATCCTTCTGCATCAGTTTCTCTTGTCTGTAGTATATGCAAAATTACTGATGCATGTCTAGGGACACTGGAGTACAATAGGGGAAGATAGAACTTTATTTCACAGTGCTACAGCAGTTACGGCAGGGAGTTGCATACGTTTTAGGCTGAATAAGAACTGTAAGAACCAGTCTTTGACTTTGCATCGTCAACCTGTGTTCATTTCTCAAGCTATTTTATAGTCTTGTCTTCTCTTATCTACTTCTGCGACGTCAGAAGCCACATAGAGCATTTGTGGCGTATTACAGTTGGCATACGCTTTCTCTCGTTACATATGGGTGTCTGAAAGTTGTTCAGGAAGTCACTTACTGGACAAGTGATATAAAACCCCTATAACACTAAACTTATGACTAGTAGGTTACCTTTTTTCTTTAAACGTGGTGATGCTTTCACCCTAGAAAAGCCACATGGCGCCATGCCCGTTCCTTGATATTGGAAGTGCTCAGTCTCAGCTAGGCAACACACTATCGGCAGTCTCCCAGCTGTGGAGTGTGCGGTAGGATGCTCTAAGCGATCGTCTGTAGTCCTGTCCAGGAATTGCCTCTGGCTACATACAAGACTTCTAATAACCTCTGTACTGCCCTGGCCCATCACTGCTACTTTGGATTTTACGATGGATTATACTTTGGACATGCTTCGATATTAATTGTCCAGCAGTTGTTGTTTAGTGTTCCTGTTGCTACTACATTGTCTTAATTATGATAATATTGAGAAGTTGAAGAATTTGTCACTATGGTTAGCTGTTCTGAAGCTTTCTTTATGAAAACTTTTCGTAATGTCTTCAGTTTTAGGAGTAAGTTGTGGGTGTTTTTTTTTTCCTTTGACACTTTTTTTTTAATGAGCTGACTACTTTTAGGCACACTATAATGTTACCACCACTCAGCTACTGAATCCAGACCAACTGTTGAATGAAATAATCACTGTTCTTTCAAAGAAGCACGTGGAATATGTCCAGAAGGGGTAAGTGTAAAATATGACTTCAACTTGTATTTTTCTAAATAGTCAGTACTCCGATCCTTGATAAAGCTAAGTATTTAAACTTACTTTCTCAGCCCCACATTGTAAAATACAATAATTTTATGGAACATGTACAGAGCACTAAATGAATGTGTGCAAAAAACTTGTCCACACAATACAAAACAATGTTAAGTGAGCTCTAATAGAGCTCTTTGACTGAGACTGACAGATGTGAGCCAATACTAGTGAGGTAGCTCTTAGAGGCTGATGTGAATTTTGTCTGTCTCTTGTGAAATTGTAAATACAAAAGATTTGTTAGGATACAGTCACATGACCAAATCAGACAATACTGGGAGATCATGTGGATACCTTGGTATCCTATGGTTGGGTAGGACACTGGTGCTACATGTTGGTACTTGGGCATAATGGTAGTGTTCTGGGACTAAAGTATTCAAAGCTCTCAGTTCACTAAATTCTGGGTTGTTTCCCAATATTCTGAATACCAATGGGATAATTTCTGTAAAGTGCTTTTATTAATTCAAAATTGCATTGCAAAACAAACATTAAACAGTTCAATAATTATTCTGGTTTTCCTTTATTTTGTACAGTTATACCCTGAAATGTCAAACACGGTCAGATTTTGGCAAAGTAACTACGGAGTTTGAGTTAGAAGTGTGTCAACTCAGTAAACCTGAAGTAGTGGGTATCCGGCGACAACGGCTTAAAGGTGATGCCTGGGTCTACAAGAGACTGGTGGAAGACATCTTATCGAGCTGCCAAGTGTGACTGGCTGATGCATGTGCGAAGAAAGCAGCAGTCTTGTACTGAGGCTTTAACCATAATGTTTTAGAAAGGCCTGTTCAGAAAAGTAATTCTTTGTCACATTCACAGCTGTCTTTGAAAAAATCTGTCATCTTTCTTGGGTTTTTAACCATCCCTCTTTGTACATATGCCTTCTGTATGTTTCCTTTAATATTGTTTGTAATAAATGTTCTGCAACTCTTCAGAAATAAAATTCTGTAAGCTGTTCCCCCTCTTGCATATTTTTCACGTATGTGGGTTAAAAAAGTATTGGCATTTGTATGCTGAAGCTGATTTTGGTATGTCTTCAGTTATCAAGTACATGTGGTACAGAAACAGTCATTTGCATAATTCTCTTCTTGTCTCTGCTTAAGTAGGATTTATTGAGATCATTAACTAAGTCACAGCTGTGATTCCCAGAGTTACACTATATGCTCAATATTGTACAAAATGGGACTGTCTTCAATAACTGTGAAGTCAAGAGTGCTAGGATTTAAACTGTGATCCCACATAAAACATTACTGTATCTCATTACTAAGCCTCAGTGATGCTTGACAAGTGTATGTACTTTCTGATGCTCTTGTGTTAAGTGGTCATCAGATCGTTGTTAAGAACAATAGCACCTTTGAACTGTTATCAATGGAGAAGGCATTTGGTACTGAACTCCTTGTAGACAGTGTTACAAGTTTAACAGTACTGAGTGCAGAACTTAAGCTCTAGAAATAAAATTTGAAATATACAGAACTAGTAAGTACACATAAGTGTTAGGGTGTCACCTTAGAAAAAGGTATGTGTCTCCTAAGCACTCGTGTTGTCTGTCGTGTAGCAGTATTTATGCCTTTAGCCTTGCTTCAGTAGCAACCATGCCAGGGAAAATCCAAGCAGCAGCAGTGGGAAGATATACTGAAGCCTTTATGCAAAGATGTCCAGTAATATCTAGACAAGTTGACAACATGCTGCAGATTTTTCTTAATGTATATGAAGGCAACTGTGGCATATGCTGTATGTAAACCCCACATTATTGCCCCTTAACTAAAGCCTGAGGCTCACCCATTGAAGGGTTGGGTAGGTGGGTAGTTGAGTGTTGGAAACTTCCAGTGACATGATATGGCTGCTAATTAAAACTGCCCACTTACTATCCATGACCCTTAATGCAGTAACTAGAGGGATTTCTTTGTTAAAGCAGTTACTGACTGAGATAGAAGTGTCCATCATTTTTTTCCAATGCCAAGTTTGTCCCTTTGCTGCTCTTTAGACAGGTAAAGGAATAGGGACATTTTTAGTGAATTTCAAGAAAAGGTAGAAAAGTTTCCAGGGGTATGGAAGGAGAGAGCTGCTGGTCTTTTAGGCATTTCTGGTCAAGAACCTTTAGATGCAGAAGGGGATAATAAGAGGGACAACATGAACAAGAACATGCAATGACACAAACCTGACTGACAGATGGCAAGAGAGGCAATAACAAGAACCAGACCTGGTTGGTCACATTAATTGGTAAGGGTGTGTGGAATGTGGTAACGTTCATTTTGGAAAGGTTATCCGTTCGAGGGCCTTGTCAAATGCGATGCTAAGGAAAAGGGGGAAGTCAGGAATGAAAGAGGGATGCAAACCTGACAGACTGACAACAAACCAACCTGGTCAGTCGCGGTAGTGGATGGCCTCTCAAGAAAATGCCGCAACCCGGGACTTTGCAATGGGTGAGGCTGGAAGCCTGAGGGTCCAGGATGTTGGAGGGGGTCGGTGGGACCGTGCCAACTGGTGGGGCGATGTGCAGGGGTCACAGCCCAGTGCCTGGTGCCGGCTGCTGCCGGCGGGCAAGCGTCTGTGTCCTCCTCAAACCAGCTGTGCATGGGGTGTGCAGGTGTATTCACTGGCAAACAGCAAGCTTGGACCAGTGGGTGAGTAGGAGGCCCCAGGTCTGGGCAGGGGTATCAGGCGGGCGGAGGGTCTGTGCTGGTTTTGGGGGGACCATGTGTGCGGGGTGCCCGTGGGATGTATGTGTGAGTGTTGTGTGTTTGCAGTGAGCACCAAGCTGGAGCAGCTGTCAAGCAGGGGACCTGTGGTGGCGTCGGAGGGCCAGGGTCTGGGCAGGGGTGCTGGGGGACAGAGGGGCCGTGCTGGTGCTCGGGGGACCCGCAAGTGTGCGTGTGCAGGAGGAGGCAGCCACACTCTTGACATCCGTTAACTGCTAATATAAAAATGTTAATGGTGAAGCCCACACAATGCAGGACATCTTACAAGTGGTATGTGACCGGCACCTGAATTAAGGGTTTGTGTTGATAAAAGCATACCTAACCTCTTGTTCTAACAAATTAGTGCTTAAAGCTTTGTATCAACACTTAAATACTTTCTGTACCTGACTCCTCTAGCTGCAATATTAGACTCCTGTTTAGTTTTTGGATGTTGACATTTGAGTCTGCTAAATACAGTTGGAAATCAGCTAAAAATACCAGCAGTGCAGCCAAGGGCTGTAGCTGATATGTGTCTGGAGCGCTGCAGTATTGTGCGAGCTGTTTTTTGCTCACTTGCTTGTTGTTTGAATACAAACTTTCCCCCAAGAATTTGGTTTCTGCCTGGAACTTGATCTGAATTGAAATAAGGGTAGAAGATGGAAGGGCTGATTGAATGAGGCATATTGATAACAGTCTAGCTAATGAATAGGATGATATGTGTTTTAGATCACCAATCACAGCTGCAAAGCCCAAGGGATGAAGAATTGAAACATTTGCTTGCTTTGGCATTCATTGAGTTTAATTTCAGGAATGACTACAAACATATCCTGAAATACCTAAACTGCCACTGTTTAGAAGCACATTCTGTGTGATTAACTATCTCCTCCCTATGGTGACAAGACTGATGTTATGAAAGGACAAACAGTAATTAAGATGTCTTGTTCCTTCCTTCCTTCTTTTTAAGCTAAAAACAGCCAGGAGATAATTGATTCCAGTTGTCTTACAAGCTCTGATGTGTGAAATAAAGTTCCTCTTCCATAGGCAACCATCCTGACGTTTTTTTGCTAATATTCCTTGCTGTGAATGAATGACATCTGGTGATACAAATCAGAGAATGGGCAAGAAGCAAGATTCATTCGTGCTTTTTTTGAAACCAAACTGCTGCTTCGATATCAGTGATTTTTTTCACTGAAATTTCTGGAAGTCTATTTCAGCTGATCTCAGGTGGAACTCAGAGGGAGCAAAAACAAGGGTTAACAAATAAAGGAGCTGTGTGGGTAACGAGGAGCATGGGTTGTGTGCCAAGCTTGTGGAAGCCTTTGCACAGAGGAATACAAGGCCAGAAGGTTTGTCTTGCTTCCCTGCATTCAGACTACTCCTCTTGCAAGCAGCCAGGTTGTATTGTCATGTGTATCAGTCAGTCTTGAAATCAACTGGTATGCTATGCCTAGAAGGCTATCCTGACTTCATTCCCTTGGCTAGGAACTCCTTTTAGAATCTAAACTTAATTTATGTTCATTGTACATGAATGTGTTCTTGGCATTACCACTAAGAATCATAGAATCATAGAATCACTTAGGTTGGAAAAGACGTTTAAGATCATCAAGTCCAACCGTTAACCTAGGACTGCCAAGTCCACCACTAAGCCACGTCCCTAAGTGCCACATCTACACGTCTTTCAAATACTCCAGGGATGGTGACTCAAAAACTTCCCTGGGCAGGCTGTCCCAGTGCTTGACAACCCTTTTGGTGAAGAAATTTTTCCTAATATCCAACCCAAACCTCCCCTGGCGCAACTTGAGGCCATTTCCTCTTATCCTGTCTCTCCATGATGATACCATTTGTCCAAGTGTATGAGTAACCATGACTTACCAACATGTGTTTTGTAAGAGTGAATTAGCCAAGCTCTTAGGGCCTCTTCTTGGCTCTCCATTTCATCATCCTGGTGTCAAGTACTCCCCTGGCTGATCTTGGTTCATCTTCCTTTGAAAGCAGATGATCAAATGGTCCCTATGCTTGTAAGTCCCTGTACAGTCTTCATGCAATAGTAACACTCTTTGTCCTCTTTCTACCAGAACTACTGTCCCTAGTACTTTGTGCTATGGGTATTCATGTTCTTTCCACTGCACATATTCTCAGTTCCTCCTTTCTGTTCTTCTTCGTTCATCTCTAACTTAGTGCTATCAGCAAATTTCTGTAACACCTTCTATAATTTGTGTCCAGGCCACAAAGATATTTAACAAGAGTAGTCCCAGACCAATGCTTGAAAATCCTACCAGTAGCTCTCCCCTCTTGATGAAAGCAGATCACCTTTCATCTCTCTGACTCCCTTACCTTTGTAATTCATGGAGTAATCCCTATCCTTCCCAGTGTAAGCTATTTCCTATCTGTTGCAGTATCAAGTGCCCTTCAGAAGTGCAGATCGGTTCTGCTACATACTGTTTAGAAAACAAGTTCCCAAAGGACTGGACTAGTTTTGATATTTTATCAAAACTGTGTTGCATGTTGATTTTATTTGGTGGAACAGACAGCAATGAACCCTTCCTGCTTTACCCCTACAGCCCATCTGTTCATGTTTAAATTGCTTTTCCATTCAAAGCTTGATTTAAAGACCCTTTTTAAAGCCCCTGCTTTAAAATTATAACACTGAAAATATTTTTCATAGAGAATATCACCATCTCGTTGCTTTTCTTCTCCTTGCCTCTTTTCTTCAGAACTTGTCCTGCTGGATGGTTTTGTGGAGGAGCAGGCAGGTAGATGGTTCGGGTGCGTAATAGGAAACCAACAGAGAAATTGCAACTGGCCTGTGTTAAGATTAAAACAGATCTGTGTAATTTGTGCGGAAAAAATGGAATTAAATTTTGAGGAGAAGGGAAAATCAAAATGTGTTTACATATTGAAGCTAAGCTAGTTATTGAGTCTATAGAGTGAGATTTGGTACAGACGTAACACAAAAAAAAAAGCACGGACTTGTTTTCCAGATTTGGTCAGGGTTGAGGCTATTAGTCTAATTGCTTGCCCTTTGTTTTACTTAATTAAAGTCAATATACTAACTAAGGGAATTACTGTTCTGACATCTGTTATGAAAAAAAATAGTGAATAGTTGAAAAAACAAGCAGGAATGCCATATGGAAAGCTTATCAAATATCTAAATGCCACCAACCTTTGTTGGGAGAGACAGATAACAAAATTTTAGTTGCGTCATTATAAGATATTTGGCGGTAGCTGCCAGTCCCTAAAGCTTAACTTCAGGGTGCTTGAGAGCTATAATAGTAAACCAGCTTCGAAAAAGCTTTGCATTATACTGCCCTGTCCCCAAAGCCTGCGTAACGCCTGGGAAATGTTTTCCATCACCTCAAAATACCTCTATATGGTCACAGATGGGTTTTGCCATCCGTCCCACATGGTGCATCGCACCTTCATGAAGGTGCAGGCATTGCTTGGGACTGCACAGTGCTCGTTTGCGATCCACACCGATCTACTAATGATGGTACAAGAAGAGACACCTCACTAACCAGTCTCTAGCTTGGTCTGACAGGTATGGAGGCACTTACAGACCGGATAATTGGGTGGATTCCTTTACGTTTTGAGCACAAGAGCAGGAGGGAGATCCTTCTCTTTGGGAGCAAAGGTGGCCAGCACCTCTGTCTGGCCTGTGTTCAGAGGAGCAGGTCGAGGGAGGGGACTTTTCCCATCCCTGAGCACCACTGAGGCCCCATCTGGAGCGCTGGGGTCAGATGGGGCGAGCTCCAGATTCTTTGTGTTTCTGTGAAATCCCAAGTACGGTGCTGGTGAGCAAAGCCGGCAAAAAACGTTGTCCCATTCTTTATTAAACCTGGCTTTCACTTCCACCATAGCAGCATGCCACTCCAAGATCTCCAGTACCTTCTGAATTGCAAAAGCCATCCAGGTCCATGTTAAGGCTGGTTTTGACTTGGTGCACGAGTACATTTTTTTTGGTCAGGTCTGCGTGTTTAAGTGGACTTGAAAAAGCGATTCACTAAAAAACTCTCTTTATTTCTGAAAACATATTTTGCAGTGGTTAAAACTTTGACTAAGCCAATTTCCCTGATGTAAGGGATATGGGACAGACCATAGCAACTTATTCGTATGTTCTAGGAGAAGAAGGAGGGAAGATTGTACTCTTAGATAATACTGTCAGTTTGTAAACAACGTACGCAGCATAATTCGTACAGGGGTTCACCAAGTTAAAAAATACATTTTTATATGTATTTTATATATATATATAAACAGACATTTATTTATTTTTGTCAGTCAGCTTTGGAGAAACCATGTAGACTCAGATGCCCTGTGACCTGTTTCTTTGGTTTAATATGAGGGCTGCACTTCATTAGAGAAAATAGAATAAGCCACTGTCATTTTTGTTTTTATCATATTAGGTATTTGGCAGAGAATTTATTCGGTTTCCAATATATAGTTATTTATGTGCTACTAACTAGCTTTTCTGCATTCCCTAGAGAAAGCTCCATTAAAACTCTTAATGTGACACCACATATTTTTAGTAGACTAGAAAATAGTTACAATTTTAATTTAAATTGAAATGACTGTGTAATGGCTGGACAAATCATTCTCAGATCCCTAGATCTCTTAATTGTAATTCTCCATTGTTTCTATGCATAAATTTTCTTTTCAAGTGCTCATTCTGAGATACTTACTAATTTTTTAAATGTTCTGTACTCATTTAATAGTTTTTTTATGGATAACTACTTCATGATTAAACTTTAATGTTAAATATAAATGGTGGAAAAAATAAGCCTATTCAAGTGTTGGGAAAATAAAGCATGTTTATATTCTGAAATTACTTTAGTTCAAGGAACTTCTTTTTGGGGAAGAAGGGAAGGGAAGGGAAGGGAAGGGAAGGGAGGGGAAGGGAAGGGAACGGAAGGGAAGGGAAGGGAGGGGAAGGGAAGGGAAGGGAGGGGAAGGGAAGGGAATGGAAGGGAAGGGAAGGGAAGGGAAGGAAAAAACTGCCTTACTGAGAGTAATGGGCAGATTTCATTGTGTTTCCATAGCAGAGGATCAATAATTGTGCTTTAATGAGCAGCTCTTCTTTAGCCCTTCCATCATGACATAAAATAAACCTTTACCCAACAACCCCCCAAAAAGCAATCAAGTAGTTCTTCTCTTGCATCACCCACATTCTCGTTCGATTTGGGCTGCCCCAGGGGACAGGGAGGAAGGACTGAGGGGCAGCTCCTGCCTCCTGGGAGACGGCGGCCGTCACAGCCCGAGATCCCCAAGGGAAGCTGTCTGCCCCTGCTTCACATGGGATTACCTCGGTTTTCAAAGTCCGTCTGAGACAGATACACCTGCAAAGCCCTGTCCTCAGCAGTAGCTCTTGGGGCTTGAGGTATCTTCATTGATCACAGCCTTGGAGAGGCTACGGTCTACTTTCTCCATCCTTAGCACTATTTTTTCACCTGTAGCAAGTTTTCCTTCCGAACGCATCCTGCCCCACAGCCTTGAGACCCTTCTCACCTGTATGACCTTCTTCTTCCTCCTCCCTGTCTGCTCCACTAGTTCTCCCTTTCTTCCAGAAATCTTTGACCTTCTCAGTCTGTGGCAGCTCCAAGCTCCTTCGCATCCCACCCAAAGCCTCCCCATGGAGTATGCTCTTGTCCTCCCTGCCCCGGGTGCTTGTTACATCCCACATCCCCTCCAGGTCCTCTGCTGCTTCTCATGGATTTCAATTTCCCAGGCTCCCATTCTCCCTTGCCCACACCCCTGGCCCAGGCTTGAGTCTTCTGAAGTAATTGCCACCTTTCTTGAAGACAACACAAAAAAAGTGAGATAATGACCATCCTTTCTAGGGCAAAAATCTCAGTTTTATCTGCTGGTAGGAAGAGAATTTGCTGTCTCAGACAATCAGCATCAACAGAACGATGAGGTTGAACCTTCAGATCATCAGAAAACATCACGATCCCAAGTGTATTGGGTTTGTATGGCAAGGTTTTGGTAGCAGGGGGGCTACTGGGGTGGCTTCTGTGAGAAGCTGCTAGAAGCTTCCACCATGTCCGATAGAGCCAATGCCAGCTGGCTCCAAGACAGACTCGCTTCTGGCCAAGGCTGAGCCCATCAGCGACAGTGGTAGCGCCTCTGTGATAACTTATTTAAGAAGAAGGGAAAAAAACCTGCGCAACTGCAGCTGAAGAGAGGAATGAGAATATGTGAGAGAAACAACTCTGCAGACACCAAGGTCAGTGAAGAAGGAAGGGGAGGAGGTGCTCCAGGCGCCAGAGCAGAGATTCCCCTGCAGCCCGTGGTGAAGATCATGGTGAGGCAGGCTGTCCCCCTGCAGCCTGTAGAGGTCCACGGTGGAGCAGATATCCACCTGCAGCCCATGGAGGACCCCATGCTGGAGCAGGTGGATGAACCCGACAGAGGCTGTGACCCCCATGGAGAGCCCGTGCTGGAGCAGGCTCCTGGCAGGACCTGTGAACTCGTGGAGAGAGGAGCCCACGCTGGAACAGGTTTGCTGGCAGGACTTGTGACCCCGTGGGGGACCCATGCTGGAGCAGTCTGTTCCGAATGACTGCACCCCGTGGAAGGGACCCACGTTGGATAAGTTGGTGAAGAACTGCAGCTACATTGGAGAAGTTCATGGAGGACTGTCTCCCCTGGGTGAGACCCCACGCTGGAGCAGGAGAAGAGCGTGAGGAGGAAGGAGCAGCAGAGACAACGTGTGATGAACTGACCACAACCCCCATTTCCCTGTCCCCCTGTGCTGCTCGGGGCAGGGATGAGGCAGAGGAAATCGGGCGTGAAGTTGAGCCCAGGAAGAAGGGAGAGGTGGGGGAAGGTGTTTTAAGATTTGGGTTTTATTTCTCATTATCCTGCTCTGATTTAGATTGGCAATAAATTCAATTAATTCCCCTAAGTCAAGTCTGTTTTGCCCGTGATGGTAATTGCTGAGTGATCTCCCCGTCCTTATCTCGACCCACGAGCCTTTCATCGTATTTTCTCTCCCCTGTTTAGCTGAGGAGGGGAGCGATAAAGCGGCTTGGTGGGCACCTGGCATCCAGCCAGGGTCAACCCACCACACCAAGGAAGAACTGAGTCATAAGAAGTTGTAAAAAGAACAACTATGAATCACAAGAAGCTGTAAAAAGAAAACCCAATACCCCAAGATTCCCTACAGGAGACAATTCCCGTGTCACACTGCTAATGCTGGGCAATATTTACAGATTTATTTTGTGTTATGTGCCAGCACGCTCATAAGACCATGTGTAGACACCATTACCTCCCCCAGGGCAGGTTGCAGCTTGCTCATATGCATGGAAGATGAATGCAAGTGGAACTGGTGAGGTGAGGTACAGCGGCAGGTTTGGGACCTGCAGGACTGGGACCTCTCTTGACCTATATCAGGCCTTTCCTTGGAGTGTGGGAGCTGGGTCTCCCTGCAAAGGTCTGGCCGGAGGGAGGATGCTCCATGTTCGGGCTTGCAGAAGGTGCCTGTCAGCACAGGGCAGGGAGTTCATGGGGCTCAGGAAACACCAGGAAATTTCTAAGGAGTTTCACAAGCTTGAGGAGGAATATAGGAGCAAGCACAGAAACTGGCACGAACATGCGAAGACGCCCCTGCAGCAGAAGTAAAAGCAATATACCTTTTCTCAGGGTGAGAGATGATCGCGATTTGCCTTGCAAAATGGTGCTAGCAATTGTGAAAATTAAATTTTCATTTGCAATTTGAAATTCCCCGTCAAAACTGGTTTTCTTGAAAACCTTTAGCTACCCAGGAAAGGAAGAAGTAATGGAAAACATTCAACCTTGCTCCAGTAGTCATTTTCAGGGTTTCAGCTTCACAGGCCAGCTGGGAGAATGTAACTGAGTTGCTGGATGTGTTGGCCTTGAGTGCTAGCAAGGGGAAATATAGCTAAAATAAAGGAAAGCTCCCAAATGGGGAAGAGTAAAGTGGCTTCCAGCTGCTGGTAGCAGCATCTTCATTTTGAAGCACGGAGATCTGCAGTCAAATCTTCCGAACTCTCTCAGTATCACTGCACAGTGATATTTTACAGCCTCCTAATGCAAATGTTCAGGGTAATATAGGATTTCTTTTAATTAAAAGCTCAGCAATTAGAAACTCATCCATTTTTAATTAATTGTGTAGTAATAGATTTTCAATTTTGTTTAACTTGTGGGATAAAAAGAGGTTTAATGTTAGGATATGGGCTGCTTAGATAAAAATCTGTTTGGTACACACCTACGTAATAAAAAAGTAAAGCAAAACAGAACGCCGCTACACAGACATACTCAGTTTTAGAGAAAAAGTCCCATGAAAGGTGATTGCCGGGTGTGTATGGAGAGGAAAGGGAAGCTGAACTAAGAGGGGGCCTGACGGGGTGTCAGGGGCTCCCAACCCGCTGCGGCATGAGACTCAGGTGAACGGCCTCAGATGCAGACCCCCTGAAGGGCAGCAGCACGTGCAGCGGGGCACACGGTCCGGCGCAGGATGCTGGACCCAGGGGCAGCAGTGGGGACACCGCTCCCGTCCCCTCATGGGAGCTTGAGCTAGAGAGGGGGTTTTGGGGAGCTTCCCCCTCACTTGAGGGGGGGTGTTTTAGGAAAGGTGGGAGGAGAAGGGGGTGCGCTGCAACTGGGAGCAGCCTCCTGCTTTTCTGCTTGCCAGTGCCGTGCACCACCCTCTGCTCTCCCTCATTGCAGGTGCTGGCTTGGTAGGAAAAGGCTTGTGGTGCTGCTGGGGACAGCCGGGCTGTTGAGGCCTGGGGACAGCTGGGCTGGTGAGGGTCCCTTGGGCTGGGGAGAAGGGGTGCTGCTGGTGGGTGAGCTGAGCCCAGGGGCAGAGCGCTGGGAAGGGCCCAGTGGCTCCTCTGGCAGCGACGGCACTTTGGGCCAACACTACACATGTCGTCCTGCCTGGGCTCAGCACCCACCCGTTCAAATTGTGAGGATTCTCTGGGCATGTGAATTGGGAGGCTGGGGAAAGTAACTGCAAATGCACTCAAGGTGCAGAGCAGGTAATTTCAGTTTCCCCAAACCTGGAATCCTTGTCCTCTAATGCTGTGACACCATGGCCACTCAGCCGTGCCGATGCATGGGCTGCAACCGACAGCGCTGCCAAAAGCTAGTGTGAGGACAGAGCTCAGGCACATGGTTCTTAACCCTGAGCTCACACCCGTCCCTGCTGAGCCTGGGGATGGTGGCAGCGGCAGGGGACGCAGCCTGCACGCTGCTTGCTCGGGCTCTGGTGGGATGGAGGAGGACCAAGTGACACGGCAAGCAGCAGTGAGTGGGTTTGCAGGTCACTGGGCTCCTCTGGTGCTGGCCCTCACTCCTTTGCAGGGGTTTTCCCTGTGCCCTCCTGCGGACCAAGCCTGTCCTCCCTGGGGCAGGAGCAGCTCCATGTAGCTGATCTGAGTGCTTGATCTTCATGTCTCCTTTCCCAGTGAAAAGCTGGCCAAGAGCCACTGCAGATCATTCTGGGTGGAAGCAGAACATGATTCTTCTTGCCTTTGTTTTCAGGGTCAGGGGAGATGTTTTGTTCAACCTGAAGCGAAATGCATATCGACTTCCAGACAGATCTCCCTCTGCAAGGAGCTAACACAGTAGCAGGGGGAGAGAAGTCATTTCAATATACCTACAGCAGATGATTTAAAAAAAACCCTAAGTCAAATCATCCTAACATTTAAAAGAAACCCCCTCTGCAACAGAGCTCCTTGCAGACATGCACCAGCTCCAGAGACGGCTGTGACCTCCATGGAGGGTGGAGGGGGAGGCAGGTCTCCCTCTTGGAGATGCTGCTGTGACACCTCAGAGGCCAACACATCACAGGCTGCCGGGGATGGTGCCTCGATCACCCAGGTTGCTTTCAAGTCTCGTGTCCTTCTGTGTGTGGCTTTTTCCAATGTGCTGTGACTTTGCAATTTTTACCAGATTTTAAGCTGTATAGTCAACTTTACTTCTTTTTTTTCTTTTTTCCTATGATTTTTCTGCAACCAGTTTATAAACTCGAGGATTGGTGGGGTATCCCCATCCCTTATCATGTTCCTGAGTTGCACCACTAAAAATGCAGTGGCTGAGCCTCATGATCTGCAAATCATTACTTAGTGGGAGAATATTCAGATAAAATCTCAATAAAGTGATTGCCATCTTGCTATACTCTTCTTTGGACATCCCATACTGGTCACAGCCAGATGGGCTGAATGGCCCTGTATGGCTGCTCTTATTTTCTTCCTTTGCTGGGAGAAGTTATTCTAACAACTTTTCATGTATATAGTTTCATTTAGCAATGGTCTTAGAGAAAAAGCTGATTTCTTCTTAAAAAGACAAACTCAAGAGCTTTTACAACCCCCAGATGAAGTCTAACAAGAGTGGCCAGTGAGTTTTTGGTGTATCAAATGGAATTGATTAAACTTGATATCAAGGATTGTATAAGGTAAATTAATTAAATTGATTAAGTAGGGCTCAGGTGGTCATGGGCAGGTCATGATGATCTCTGGGTTGCTGCTGGCATGCCAAGGTTTATTAAAATGATAAAGTTAGAAAAGGAGAAGATCCTCCTTACTATGCATGGAACAGAAAGAAAGAAAAAAAGGTTAATCAACAAATCATAATCACATAAATGAGCACAAGCTCATCCTGAAAAGCAATCACTTTTCTGGGCAATTTCATTCGACAATGGCAGGCTGTGCTCTTGAATCATGTCTCTAGCAGAGACACAATTAGCACCAAGATGGCCTCATTATGTCCTATCAAATGTAAACAAAATAAAAAAAAAATCCCTTGTAAATACATCCTGTTTGCTGATTTTCATGTATTAATAGATTTTATGTTAATTTAATCATCAAATGGATCTTTAAGGATATGCCTTGTAAATAATTAGTAGAACCCCATTTAACAGCAGTGCACCAAACCTTTCCCCTAAAGGATGCTGAGCAGTATGTTGTATTTTCTGCAAATAGCTATCTGACTATTGTTTTGGATGCAGCGTCTCTAATCTCAGTGTTGAGCCCGCTGCTGAAAGGAGCCAACCAGGATGTTGTCACATTTGAAGTTACGATGGATTTACATTTTTCTTAGGGTTTTGCACTAAGAGAAAATCAGCATCTCTGCATGCTCTGTCCCTTCCTGGCCGGTCAGACCATGCTGCCTCAGAGGTGTGAGAGATGCCCATCCTCCACTCACTCGGGGCTGTGAATGCCCTCAGGGCCCTGACACTGAGCTCTCCTTTGGGCAGGACCACATGTGCCCAAGATTCCTTTTCAGAGCTTTTCTCCTGTCTGTATTATATCTTGCTTTTTTCCCTCCTTTCGCCTTGCATCTCAGCGTTCCCCCTCAGAGGCATCTCTCTCCTGGTGCTGCAGGAAGCCTTCTGCAGCACTGAGTGCTTGTGCAAACCTATCCACTCTCACCACCCATCTCGCCCTTTGCACAGAGCCAGGCAGCTTCTCTGACTCCGTTTCCCTCCTGCGTATTGGCTGGAGGTTGCTGGGGCAGGTCTGCAAAAGCCCACAGCTGCCAGAAGAGCAGGAATTGCAGTTTTTCTCCATGCAAATGGTTTGCAACGAGCTCTTGCGTCTAGGAGCTGTATCTGTGCCAGAACCAAAAGGTAATGCAACTCCTACGTCCTTTGCAAACTCTTCTCCTGGACCACAGTTTTTTAAATTTATTTTATTTCTCTGTTTCTTTGATGTTCACTAGGGGCTGGTATGGGCTTCTCTTGGACCGCTCCTGAAATACCAGCCTTCTGAGCTTTTCCTGGCACCAGGAACTGTCCCAGGTTTTAGCTCTGAAGGACACAAGGCAGAGAGGATTTGAGCCCAGGTCTGTGGATGGAGACCCCAGCCAAGGTCCGTTTGGAAGAGGCCACTTCTCCATGCATGTCAGTTTTTGGGAAACACAAAGATCTGGGATGCCTCTGGGTGTAAAGGGTATGCTGAAGCTGCCTGTTTCACACCCTGCTGGTAGTACACACATGCCAGAAGAGGAGGTCTGGTTTCTGCTTTACTTCCTGGTGGTCAGAGGGATGCTTCTCAACCCCCTCAGCCTTGGTTCCCCATGCAGATGATGGCACCAGTACCTCCTTTCCATGGACTCCTTCCCGTGGAACTAGGCCAGCTCAGCTACTGTTCAGCACTGACGGGAGGAGAGAGCACATATACATGGAGCATACAGCACAACTGGCAGACAAGGCGCTGACCATATACTCTCCATACAGGAGCACATACAGGTACGTGCTCAGCGCGTCTTTCTCTGAGTGTGCAGATTGACACTTCTCATCCCATCCTTACAGTGCTGCATCTCAGGTAAGACCATCTCTGTGTGGCTGGCTGCTGCAAACACAAGTTCCAGTTATTCAATCCTTCTCTAGAGAATTTTTTTTAATCTGTCTAGATGTCTACAGGCTGGACAAATTGGGGGAGAGGAGCCTCATGAAGTCAACAAAGGGAAATGCCAAGTGCTGCCCTTGGGGAGGAACAACCCCAGGCACTAGTATATGCTGGGGACCACCCAGCTGGAAAGCAGACGGCAGAAACAGGCCTGGGGGTCCTGGTGGACACCAGATTGACCATGAGCCAGCAAAGAAGGCCAGCGGCATCCTGGGCAGAGTGTCTCCAGAAGGTCGAGGGAGGTGAGTCTTCCTCTCTACTCAGTGCTGGTGAGACACATCTGGAGTGTTGTGTCCAGTGCTGGGCCACCCAGAACCACAGAGGTGATGAACGAACTGGAGTCTCTCTCCTACGAGGACAAGCTGAGAGAGCTGGGACTGCTCAGCCTGGAGAAGAGAAGGCTCAGGGCGGATCTTATCCATGCATATAAATATGTGATGGGAGGAATGAAGATGAGGGAGCCAGGCTGTCTTCAGTGGTGCCCAGTGACAGGACCAGAGGCAATGCGCACACATGGAAACACAAGAGGTTCCTCCTGAACATTAGCAAACACTTTTTCACTGTGAGGGTGACTGAGCAGCAGCCCAGGGAGGTTGTGGAATCTCCATCCTTGGAGATGTCCAAAACCAACTTGGTCACCGCCTCTAGGTGACCCTGCTTGAGCCAGGGGATTGGACTGGGTGATCTCCAAGGATCTCCTCCAACCTCCAGTGTTCTGAGATCCTGCCCTGGATTTTCACAGAAAGAGCAATTTAGGGAAACTTTGACCTTTTTCTACAAGAGAGGCCATAACATGACTGGGATTTCTAAGGCAATGGAAAAACCTTGATTCAGACAGGAATGGGGAAGCTTGTGGGTAACTGAGACTGCTGACAGAAAGCATATGTGTATAATACTTGATAGCTCTATGAGAACAATGTTTTTTTCCCCCCCAAAACAAAGTTTGACCAAGTATAATGAAAAACCTGAAAATGTGGGACAGAAACCAGGAGCTACTCCGTGTCTTGTGTTCCCAGACACACACACATTTGTGCTGGAAAAATGGGACTGTTGACATGTGTTATCTTTTAGTATTATGACCCTTATTTGGAAGCTGTTCAAGCATTTTCAGTGAGGTCTGGAGGGGAATTTGTTTCTATCCCCTGGCTAAGCTTGTTGAAGCAAGAGTGCCCATTTCTATCACGATGCCGTGAGTGCATTCATTTTTCTGTCCTCAGCTCTGGTGCAACACGAAGGTACGTTTGCTATTTAGAATCATAGAATCACAGAAAAGACCTTTAAGATCATCACGTCCAACCGTTAACCCAGCACTGCCAAGTCCACCACTAAACCATGTCCTTAAGCACCACATCTACACAACTTTTAAATACCTCCAGGGATGGTGACTCAACCACTTCCCTGGGCAGCCTGTTCCAATG